>NC_051217.1:41202357-41297357 GCF_015220715.1 Pygocentrus nattereri
ATTCACTGTCTCTCTGTTCACAGTCAGTCATTTTAACAAAGACTGCAGTCACTGTGTCATCATGTGAGGGGCTTCGTTTAAACTATTCACTCACACACTCTCAAGCACATGCACACACACACGCACACACACACGCACACACCACTGACCTAGACCAGCCCAACTTCCTCTCAACGGTCTCTGTATTATCAGCTTACACACTGCGTAACCCAACCCAGCCCAGCCCTACTTTATCAGCTTCTGAATACAATACACAACTAACAGCAGAGCTGCAAGAACAGTTAAAGCAGCTCATTTCCTCAGTTTCCCACTCTCACCCCAAACATCGTCCATCGGCCAGGACATGTTTGGTGTCTGAACTTTGGCTCTTCAGTCTTGCACTGGAGCTGCGAAGCTGTAATAAGCTATAGAAGCTCACTCCACCAACATCAGCATACTGCAACTTTTTGTAAGGCTAATAGCTGACAAGCAATAAGCAATACAGAGCCAGTTAGGGCATTTCCCCCCACTGCTCGAGGAACCTTTTTTTTTTAGAAAAAAAAAACAAACAAAAAAAACAATAGCATAGAGAAGCATGCCTGGTCATCAGCAAAGCCAGCATATTGTGGCGCCCCGCTGCAGGAGCATGGGAGGTGCTGCCATGCAAAGTGGCCATGCAAAGAGTCTCTCAGGAGGTGCTGTGCTCCCATTAAGGAGCCATTCGTTCTATTAATGTTATTTGTGCTATTCTGTGTTGGGCTGTGACGTAGCCAGTCATTGTTAGTGCCTACCATAAAGAGCAAATGCATAGCTAGAAGCGACCTGCCTGCTATCCCAGCTACTCGAATGGTGCTGGGCTGCCCATTCAATAAAAGAGCATTTGCCCACATGTGCAATGTTTCCGACTGGTTCTTGTTCGCCCAGACGCTGAAAGCTGTGTTTTGAATTCTGCAATGCTGGTCAGCAACAATGAAAGCTAATGCGCTGGTCACCACAAAAGCAGGATATGTTGCATTCTGGATGCTAGTATGCTAGTCAACCAGCTGGACCATGCTAGGTGACCGGCTAAACCAGGCATTAGACTAGCATAAACCAGCTTCTTCTGTTTTTTAAGCAGGGTCTGCACATAAATCTTCATAAATGTAGGCATTTTATGAATGTCTGAGTGCAGAACAGTGCAGTATAGTGTTTAATATCAGGCAGGTTAATCTACCAAGGAATGTAACCAATTTAGCACCTTTAGCACCTTTGAGAGGCATAAAATGACCAAAAAGTCCGTTTGAATTTTTGATTGTTGTTATGATGGGTCCAGCTGTCGCAGATGGAAACTGGCCTACAAATATAATGGAATTCTGTTTAAGTCAGTTCTTGTTTCTGAATGTAGAGTGGAAAACCGCCGTAGCATGATGCTAACTGCATGTATAAAACACAACATATGCTGGTTTTGCTATACTCATCTATGCTGTGTTTTTCTAGATGGGAAATCATCACAGACATGCCTCAAATTGAGTTGTCGGGTATTCGCTAACAGACTTGGTTATGTGGTTTCTGACATGCTGTTGTCTCTGAAAATGGACAAAAGTATGCTACAGAGCTAAAAGCAGTCTTGAGGCCTGACTTTTGTCAGTAGTTCTGTCCATGTTTATACAATACAGTGTCAGAAACTGCATAAGCAAGTCTATTAGAGCTTATGTAACAATCTGAAACAGGCAGTTTAAGGCAAGTGTGTGATGATTTAGGCATGTGAACTGTTGCAGAACAAGCTTCTCTTACTTGTTAGCTACATTGGCCTCAGAGCTCCAGCGCAAAACAACAGAAGCATACCTAAGAGGCCAAATATGTCTTGGGTGATGGACTGCATTTGAAGTAAATGGAGAAAGTATGTCAATCTGACCAGGAACAGCACCAAAACTTTGACCAGATCATATCACGCAACAACCGTTTAGCAAAGGCAGTACAACACACAAAACCATACATGACGCAACCCAGCCTGGACAGCACAACTCAGAAGAAAGACACGCACTCTGAATTCACCCTGAAAGAATGTGCAGCTGAGCGGGTGTATGTGCGTGTGTGCGCGTGTGTGTGTGTGTGTGGCCTCATGCCGAATAAACCCAAAGTGCACGAGGCATCCAACCAGAGAGGCTAACAGCATGTGTGAAGTATCTGTGTGTGTGGCCAAATCTAACACGCCTAGAAACACATTTACAGTGCAGATCAGCAGCTCTCAAACTGCCTTAGTCTAAAGCCCCCATCGTGGAGAGTAAGTGCCACCATTTCCCCACCCATTACTTTAACTTAACGAATGAGGTCTTAACACAATGTTGGACCAGAACCTCGTCCTTTTCACAAGCTTTCTCCGCAGCTACCGCAAACCTGTACACATGAGACACGTGGCCTGCTCTACGATATTACAGATACCTTATTAAGTGGGCACAGCAACTGTGATAGGCATATCTTTCATTTTAATGATGTTCAGTAATATCAACTATTTTAAAACATGTATAACCTTTTGTAGAAATGACCAAAGAAGATCAATCAAACTGATTTTTTTTTTTGATAGACTTCAGATTTTTCTTAGTTAGCGCCCTCTGGGGGGCAGTTTGAGAACCACTGGTTTAAATAATGACTTCTTTAAAGTTTTTTTTTTGGCATTTTCTCCACAAATTTTGTCCCCAATTTTGTCGTTTCCCATTGCACTACCAACACGGGGAGGGCGAAGGTTAGCACGTGCTTCCCGCGACTCACGTGAAGCTTCACCACATCTTTTCAAATTGTACCCTTTTGAACTCGCCATTGGACATCTTACCATGCTTGAAGGTACACTAACTGCCAATTCTAGTAAGTCAGACAATAGACGCCCATACTGGCTAGCATTAGACTAAGTGATGGAGGACCGCGAGGGGCATCCTCATATCCACCCAGAGAGAGCAAGGTCAATGCTCTCTTGAATGCCTGGCCACAGATGGCTGTGGTATCACCATGATCAACAATAGTGCCGACGCTTAGATGATTGCACCATTTGGGAGCCCTGATGAAGGGGAATAATTGTGGCCTGTGCAAAAGTAGAGGCATGCAATTAAAACCCAAACCTGACCCGTACCTGCAACTATGAGACCCGACCCCACCAGGCCCAACTAGTATTGCTCAATTTGAAACCAACACCCAACCCAAATCTGCTCACACTGCTGCAGAACAACAACATCCATAGTCGTAAAGTTGCAAAACGCTTTTGAAAGCTCTATAATTGATGTGACCAGTGCTCTTTTAATCTACAGTCTTGTGAAGCAGTGAAGTTTTTTGGCATTTCTGGATACATCATTATTTGATCTTCAGTTAAACAGTATGTATAGACAAACATCAGAACAAAAAACAAGGCAAATTTGACTTTTTATTGAGATAAAAAAAATGATCTGAGCAGTCATTTGGGTCTGTTGAAAAGTAAGTACACCCCTGGCATCAGCAGGTTTGGCTGTCTACCAGTTTCTGACATCTAGTTTTGCCCATTCCTCCATCCAGAATTCCTCCATCCAGAATTCGTGTAATGTTTGTGGGGTTTCTTGCAGGTACATCCCTTTTCAATAATTTCAAAAACATTTGACTAAGATTTAGATCTGAGCTTTTATTATGCCATTCCACAACCATCCATTTCTGCCTTTGGAGCCATTCCTTGGTAGGTTTACTTATGTGTTTGGGATCATTGTCCTGTTGGAAGATACAATTCTTCAGCTTCAACATTTTTACAGATGGTCTCAAATTCTCCTCAAGCATGATCTGGTGTGAAAAGGTATGCACAGTCATGACTGCAAGTCAGCCAGGCAGCAAAGCAGCCCCAAGCCATAACACTATGCTTTAGTTGGTTTGTCTAATCAAATGCTTTCTTTTTCTGAACATTGCTTCTGGTATGGTTGCCAAATAACTCATTGACTAGTCTGTCTATAGTAGATTGTTCCAGAGATCAAACATAGTTTTGCCCTGATATTCTTTTGAGACAGCAAAGGCTTCCTCTTGGTGCACCTCCCATGTAGGTCGAATTTGTGCCGTCTTGCTCTGATGGTAGATGCATGCATCCAATGTGGCAAATACTACCTGTGAAGAAATTTTGGGGTTCTTAGAGAACCGTTTTACTAACGAACCCTTGAAGAACCATCTTTTTTTAAGGGTGTTGGCTTTGTTGTACAGCGAACAAAAAAGAAAATGTGTGCAAAATTTGCTCAGGTAGACATAAATAGTTGACTTATCAGAAAGTAAAGCGGAGCTTGACCTCATCCAAAAACCTGGACAAAAGAACAAAGCCGACATGGACAACATCAGAAGTAGCAGCCTTCTTGAAGCTGGGATTTTGGCCTGACTTGTTAGCTATGTTAGCCTCATAGCTATATAAACCTAAAGAAGCAAACTTCAGACACAAAACGTATCTTGGCTGATATGGAAAAAGGTGGAAATTAGAATTTTCTGCTATTTTTCAAATATTCAACTACAATTATGTCTCATTTTCGGCCTCCCATCCCACATTTGACATGCACTTTTGGCACAGCAGGCCCTTGACAATTAGCAGATGTGGTGAAAACAGTAAACGGTCAAACGCGGCAGCAGTGGGCCAGCTTCCAGCAGCTTCACAGCAGTGGGATCATGCTAAAGGTGACGGTGCAGGTATCATGTTAAACACTGGAGATGATCTCACTGTAATGCTTTTGTTAAGCTCATGCCAGAAAAGAGACGTAAGCAGGTTCCTCTACTTTACGCTGGCGCTGGCCTTCCACAGGGAAGTGAGAAATGAGCCGTTTCGTCCTTCTTACTGTTTTCATCACCTGTCAAAAGCTTGGGCCTTTTATTGACCCTCGAAATTCTTGCTGATCCTGTTCAATTAAGTAATGAAAAGATATCCCTGCCAAGGTTGTTTTAGCAAAAAAGAGCTATGTGCTGACTTTCTGTGTATATTTTGTGTTTTTTTTATCAAATATTTATCAAAATATCTTCCTTGATATGAAGATGATGACCGTTTTCTTTTTCAAACAGTACACACTGAAACATACTAAAACTCTTTTGGCCCAAAGGTGGTTTAAACACCTGAAACTGCTAATGGTAATGAGGCTGACGTCACAACAGGGAGATAAAGTTTGTGACCTTTGCACAAGAACTGGAAATTATGATAGATAGCACAGTCACTAATATTTACATGTTTGATACAGTTTTCCTCAAAATAAACCGGATATTCTTTAATATGTTAAAAGGACATTTTGGCTTACAGATAAAATTCCCTCAGCATTATCAGTTTAAAAGAATTCACGGCTTTATATTGTTTTCATGTTTTCGTTTATCAGTGTTCTTTCACTGGAATAAGACAAACTAAGCAAATATATAATACAACCACTGGGAATCCCAGTGGTGTCAACCAATCCTAACTGTTAGTGTAGCCATTGATCTGTAGGCTACTAAATACAACCAAGCTAGAATTAGTGTTGAAAAAAGCCACAGAGAAGAAGACAAACGTAGGTAATGTTTTGAGATTAGATAGTAGATTTTTAAGCGAAAAATAAAATAATGCCACTTTGTAGTAAAATAAAACTCTGCCGATCGTGGAAAAGCGAGTAGTCCTTTCTGTCATTTGGGTAATAATTTCTTTCCAATGTAAAGATGATTTTACATCAGAAACTTGCAAACAGCAATGTTATCTGCATTTCCTCTGCATTCGCCAGTAAATATTAAAAAAGAATTTCAAAACAGCCTTCCCCCAAAACTCCACCCGAAAAGCTGCTGTAGTTTTTCAAACTTTCCTACCACCTTCCAAATATGTCATCAGAAGGGGGCTTTCTTTGTCTTTAAACTGGAAAATCTCACGCCAGAGACTGCACTGGGACGCTGTAGAGACGAGTAGGCAGACGTAGAGATGTTTGTGTTCATTTTGGCCAGATTTTCACTTTGTTATTTCATACTGACAAAGAAAACATACTCATGCGTACTAAGGTCTATTGACTTGCTTGAAGTCCTAGAGTTCTTCATTCACCCACCATTAATCAAAAAATTGTGAAAATATGACGTCAAATGGAAGGAATCTTCCAGTCAGAGTGTGTGGGGGGGCCTCTATAATCACATCATTGTACCCCACCTCTGCAGAATACATATGTGTTTCAGATGTCTTGCTTGTTTGAACACGCATGAACGTACAAATACATGCTTCTAGAGTTTTTCTGGAAGCCAAACGACGCACAACAGTGAATAAGCAGAAAAAAGAGGAATCATGCAGCGGGAAAAACACAGTCACTGTGTCAGCTCTTGCAGCTGGTCATATGCTGTGGCTCTGAAGAGGGTAAGTGTGTCAGAAATTTGTCACACTTTCAAAAGGAATCTTTGTTCTGTGCCAACTTCCCGTGTGAGAACAGAAACAGGAAGTGAGGCCTTTCGCCAGAACTGCACAGCATGTAGGCCGAGCCTGAAATGACTAAATTATGTCAACTTTACTTCCAAAAAAGTTGTGATAACAAGAGAAACAAGAGAAATCGATGCTTAATAAATTCTCTTTGACTTGTTTTAAACTGAAAAAACACAATGTTTATGTTGGTTTTTTGTACATGCACTATATGGACAAAAGTATTGGGACACCTACTCATTACACGTACAGGAGTTTTAATAACATCCTGTTCTAAATCCATAGGCATTAATATGGAGTTGGTCCTCGCTTTTCAGCTATAACAGCTTCCACTCTTCTGAGAAGCTTTTAGAGTGTGTCTGTGGGAACTTTTGCCCGTTTATCCAGAACAGCGTCTGTGAGGTCAGACACTGATGTTGGACGATCGGTCCTGGCTCACAATCTCTGTTCTATTTCATCCCAAAGGTGTTGGATGGGGTTGAGGTCAGGGCTCTGTGAGGGCCAGTCAAGCTCTTCCACACCAAACTCACTCAGCCAGGCCTTTATGGATCTTGCTTTGTAAGGAAAGTGTCCTTGCTTTGTCTCAAAAACAACCTCAGCTCATTATCCCTCCTCCACCAAACTTTACAGTTGGCACCGTGCTGTCAGGCAGGTAATGTTTTCCTGGAATTCACCAAACTCAGACTTGTCCATCAGACTGACAGATAGAGAAGCGTGATTCATCTCTCCATAGAATACGTTTCCACGATTCCAGATTCCAGTGGTGGCGAGCTTCACACCACTCCAGCTGACGCTTAGCATTGTGCATTTTGATCTTGAGCTTGTGTGTAGCTGCTCGACCATGGAATCCCATTTCTTAAACCTCCTAACATGCAGTTTTTTTGCTGATGTTCATTCCAGAGGCAATTTCTTAAGTGAGTAATTTAACAGAGGACTTGGTGGCTCCGCTCTGTGAGTTTGCATGGTCTGCGGGGAGAATGTGCTGTAGATGGATATAAAAAAGGGTTCTTCTATTGCAACAGGCCATCAAAACAATAGAAGAACATATTGTGCTACATAGAACCCTTTTCAAAAAGATTCTATAAAGAACCATCGTTCTTCATCATCGTGTCTACAGCACATACTCTGTCAATCTTAAGAGCTCATTCTTGATGCAAAAGAACCCTGTAATGATGTAAATTTTGAGGGTTCATGGTTCTATACAGAACCATTTTCTTTACTAAAGAATCCTTGAAGAACTGTAATTTTATGAATGTAGGGGCCATTTAAGTCAAAAAAGAGAAGCACTTGTGAGAAGTGACTTAAAACAAAACTGATCTACTCATCCTACGCCCACAAAACTGCAGCGGAGCTTAAAACATCAAGCATCTAACAGCATAAGAACTGAAGTTTGTTTTTCTCTTATTGGGATCATTTTGGTCAGAAAGAAAATCTGAAACTCAAAGATCCCAAAGCAGTACACAGATGGGGTAATAAAATTAACCCCTCACCACCCCCCCCCCCTTTAAACTGGGTAAAAAATAGATTTTCCTTTAATTACAAATACACGTGAGTAGAATTAAAAGTATTATGAACTGAAAAATGTACTTAAGTACATGTATTTGAGTAAACATTAAACTAGTTACTACCCACCTATACTAATAGTTGGTAATCTGATACATTAGGCCTTCAGTTCAACTTCTTTTTTTTTTCTCCATAGTAAAATCTATACAACAACAGCTTTCGGCAAGAACTGATGCCATTATGCAAAGCATTTTTTCATTGGCTAAAAGTTTGATGAAAACCAGCTTCTGGACATAGCTAACTTTCCACCAGGCCTGCCAAACCTTTAATCCTTAAGTCTCCAACCTAATAACTAAATTAAATAAGGGTGTTACTACAATACGAGCAGTTTACATACAGCCGTGCCAATAAACAATAAAAATTGAAAAAATGTAAATGAATTCAAACAGATTCCCAGAAATTGTCTTCTCTGAGGGCCTAGAAGGCCGGTAGGGTTCCCCTCTGACACTGAACAGAAGCGTGAGGATGTAAGGTTATGAGGATGTAAGGAATTCTGGGTGTTATGTATAACTGTCTGTTGTGTCAGCGCCAATGTATGCAGCGTGTGCTGGCACACAGGGTGGGTTCAGTGCTGTGTGGGTGGTACTATGGTGCCTATAAGAGAGAGTGTACTTGTGCATTAATTCCATTGTAAAACTGGCTCTGTTTCACCGACTTCAGGCCATTATGGACTTTTTTAACCTTCTGTTTGTCTTTGTATGCAGGATAGTTAAGTGCATACATTTCCACTGCAACAAAGGCGGCTGTCGTCAATTATTAATGATAATCAGACATTCTGTGTGGTGTGTAGGTGTAGGAGTCGCAGAGAGAGAGAGAGAGAGAGAGAGAGAGAGAGAGAGGGAGAGAGAGAGAGAGAGAGAGAGGGAGGGGGGGGGAGAGAGAGAGAGGGGGAGAGAGAGAGATGTACACTAACCCAAAATTACACAGAGTAATGTGCATGTTGGTGGTGTGTGTGAAATGTTGCTATAGTAACCAGCATAAGAGAACCTCTGGAATTCTTGTTTTTTTTACTTGCATTTTTCTTTTTTCGCTCTCCTCGTCCTTCACTTCTCTCAAATCTAAACCAAAAACAGCAACACCTCGGTACTCTCGGGATCTCTGCCAGCTTCCTGCCCATTGGCTGAATGCTTCAAGCACCCCACAGTAGGAGAACTGGAATCAGTGCGGCATTTACCAGTTAAAGTGACTCACCGGATAAAATGAAAACGTAACCATCGTGCATCTGGTGTAAGTGGTGGTATGCCTACTCCCCTCTCCGGTGGTGCCACAGTCACCTCCTGGTTTAAAGATTAGAAAACCCCCGCTTTGATGATGCGTCTTGAAGGTGGAAGATGACGGTAGCTGGCCGAGTTATTCCTTTAACAAGACAAGACTTTAACAAACCAAATTAAGTTGACTTAATGAAGATAACTAATGCTAGTTAGCATTACAGATATATTGGCTACAAGCCAGCATTCGGTAAGCCCAATGCATGCTGGGTAGTGCAGTTGGAGGGAACTGATGGATGATGTTATGAAAATGTTTACGGCATTTTGGCTGATGCTTTTATCCAGAGCAACTTACAATGTGATCAATTTACACAGGTAGGCGAAGGCAGTGTTAGGAGTCTTGCCCAAGGACTCTTATTGGTATAGTGTAGGGAGGTTATCCAGGTGGGATTGAACCCCAGTCTACAGCATAGAAGGCAGAGGTGTTGCCCACTACACCAACCAACCACTATCTTTCTATGTGATGAAACTTGGGAATTCTGTCAAACAGATGAGGCCAAGGGGTTGTCACTGTCCAAAGAAAAACAAGCATCTCCAAAAACAATAACTTAACAGGAGAGGTCAAAAACCCTCTAACCTGTAAATGTAAGCTCACATAAAGAGATTTTGGAGAATTTCTATTGATCCGTTCATCATAAAATTTTCACACAATGTTAATGAGAGCTAGTGTGTTCAAACGGTCCTAGATCAGCATTCAATGGCCACTTTATTAGAAACCCCTACCTAGTCACAGACTGTAGCTCATCTGTTGATGCACAATTTGTGTCATCCTCTAGTCCTTCGTCAAGGGTCAGTTTCTGACCCCAGAACCACATTCGGCTTTCAGTTGTCCAAAGAAATCTGTAGGGACATTTTTCCACACCTCCAAAGGTCAGTCTTAGAAATTGGTTGCATTTTCTCCTTCGCCCGATCCAAGTGATCCCAAACACATTCAACAATAGACTCTGGTGTGGTCAGTCCATTGTTCTGAGAACAACAGTCGCTTCTTTGTTTGATTTTCTGCCTTTTTGTCCATGTTATTTTACCAGCAATAGCTTCTTGACAGCTATCCTTTCAGACGCACAGCATTCACTTATCTTTCCACAGCGGACGGATGGGCAGTCAATTTTTTTCAGATCTGAAGCAGATTTTCTCTTCTCTCTCAAAGACGAAAGCTTTAGGCACTGTCTACCAGGTTTTCCAGGTGGTTGTTAGGAATCCCGCTGTCTCAGCATCCTTTAATCCTTTTATCAACTCCAGTTGGGGAGCCTCCAGAATGAGCTCTGTGTTTTGTGCAGTACTGTAGGATAAGTTAGTGGACACACTGTGTATCACCCCTAAGGTCATAGCTATCAACTTTTTGTATATGATAAGAGCTTCTTCAACTGTCAGTCTACATTGTGCTGTTTATATCCTAGCAGACATGCAGGAATAGCTTGATAAATAACAGTCACAATCTTGCTCCAACTCTTTGGTCTCTTGATGAAGGCCGAGTTAAGTCATTATGACCACACTCTGTCTGGGTGTCTTTCGAGCCTTGCTTCATTAGCACCATGCCACCACGGACCTCGCGCTAATGTGCAAAAGCTCATTAACTTCCACTGAGCTGCTTTGCTAATGTGGCCCTCCTGCTACTGAGAGACCCCATACCTTGGATTTAGAACTTCAGCTCAACATCCCTCTCCATGTGCTCTCTGCATCACTGTAAGAGATGCTTTCAGTTTAATTAGACAGTCGATGCTAATGATCCAGGTCACTGTAGCTTTGAAGACTCATCTCTGATAAATCTGCCCAGAATAACCAGGTTTCAGGAAAAAACTACTAAACACTGAAGTCTGAAGTCTAATGTGAAGATACACAGGGCCAAAGGTGCAGCAGGCATCTCTGCATAGTGTGTTTTGGTAGGAATAAATAACTCAAAGTAAACAATAATCTCGGCAAAATTACGAAATGGGTCTACAGAAACGTCCAGTTTTCTATCGATCCAGACGTGTCACTGGTGTTACATAAAAAAGGTGACATTTTTGGAAACAAAAACAAAAAAACATTTCACAATATGGTTGCTACAGAGCATCAAACCACATATCTGCTGAAATATGTCATTGAATCCATTTTTTTCACAATTAAGAATAAAGTGGGTCACACCGGTGACTTCAGCGAAAAGCTTCATATGAAATCATAATAATAATAATAATAATAATAATACATTGGATTTATAACGCACTTGCACTTTTCATTTATAGTAAATCCCAAAGTGCTTACAGTGTAAAACATTAATTAAAAGATAATAATCAAAAAAATAATACTAATAAAATATAATACTTTATTGTCCATATGTCCTCCTAAAAAGATATGTCTTTAGTCCCTTTTTAAAAGAATTAGTTGTCTGAGGCTTCCTCAGATGGTCAGGCAGGGCATTCCACGGGGGTGGAGCTGCAGAGCAACCATGAGCTAAATGAGAAAGTCTCTGGTAACTGAAAGACACAGTGGACTCACCGTGCGCTTTTCTTCAAAGATCCTCAGAAAACAGGGTAAAGGAAGCCGAGTGATGTCATCAGTGTGACTTTTATTTCAAAATAAGAGATTTTTTTGTTACACAGTAACACCAGTGACACGACTCCTGGCGACAACCATGTTCATTATATATTTTATAGTATTTATTTGGTATTTGTTTTCTTTATGTCGTTTAAATCGAATATTTCTTAGTCATGTACAGATTACTGCAGTTAAAATCGCAGAAAGTTTTGTTTTTTCTTCAAAATATGGCCTCATCCTTTGCACTTGACTGTCAGGATGAGCTCTTCTGTGGTGCTTGGAATTCTATATGATTGATTTAAAACCCAATATTGCGAAATTGGTGGCTGAAAAAGGTGTAATTGTTCAAATAACATATTGCATTATTTTAATATATAAATAAGTTGTAACCCTAGCATGTTTCTTAAGTGTAATATATCTTTAAAAGCTGTAAAAGCCAGGGACACAAAAATGAATGTTTCTGTAGAATGACCCAAAGTTTCGATGAATGGCTCGTCAAGTTTCATTACACTTCCTCTTAAGGTGGAGCACTTGATCTGCGTTAGCTGCCCAATTTGCACCGTGCATGTGCATTATGTCTTAGGATGCTGGCCAACCTGTGCCCTGCAAACCTTTTTCACAATTATGGTTAAGTGATACTTTATTTTTTATGTGTCAAGTTGTTAATTATGTGTTAAGTCTTGGGAACAATACACAACCTTTGCTGTCACTTTATTTGGATAGTCCACTATAATCCTCTGTAGTTACCTACAGTTGTTCAAACTGGTAACAAACTGTCTGTTGAAACTCTGTTGATTGTAAACAGTGGTGGGGTTAGGGTTAGGATTTGGACTAGGTTTACAGGTAGGACCAGGGTGAGGGTTGGGTTTAGGTTTTAGGTTGAGGTTAAGGTCAGGCTTAGGCGTTAGAGCCAGTTTAGAGTTAAAGAAAATTGCGGTTAGTGTAGTAGATATTTAGTTGAATGTAACTTGAAAGTAAATTAAGTATCTACAAACATTGAAAGTGGACTGCTAAAGTGAAGAAGCAGAGTGCAAATATATTAAAATGAGGATCACAGATTTAAAAATGTGATCAGACGATATTTTAAATGAGTTTTAAATGCACACAGTTTTAAATTTAAACCCAATTTTGCTCATGCTCATTAAAAAACTTTGCTCCATTTCTTTACCATTTTCTTCATTTACTTTCTGTTTTCATTGGCTGTAGCTGGAATCTGTTCAGATTGAGACGTTGACCAGTTTATGGTAGATTACACTCAGATTCGGGTTGAAACGGGATCAGGAGGTCAAAAATCACACATGACTCGATTCTCTCTCCAACTGACTATTACTGACCCAAAAATCGGGACAGATGCAACCAAACTGAAAACTGGAGCTAAAATCGGGGTAAAAGTCATGTGGTGTAACTCTGGCTTAACCCAGGCTTTAGCAGATTAGCTGTAAACACTATATCGCTGCTGTCAGAACAAAACCAAAAAGGTCCAAAAAGGTAACTTTACAGGAAACAGAAAAATGTGATGAATTTTTAATGGAAGTGAATGGAGAAATATTTTTTTTCAAGTAATTCTGGGCGGTTTCTGTTGGTCTGATCATCATAAAATATTGATACAACATAAAGGGCAAGTGGTCATTTCAAATTAGGTCAAAAGTTTAAAAATGGAGATATGAGGTTTTGTCACGACTGCAGCGGTATAAGACGTCTCATCCTCCTTCCTAGTTTAATACTACACAGGCCCTGTCCATACATATCTGGATATTTTTGAAAAACTTCGTCCACAACAGCAACTTTTTTGAAAATCTCTTCATCCACACAGAAATGCCAATCCGTAAAAAACACTCAAAAACGGCAGCCCAGTAGGGGACAAGAATTTCTCATAAAATGAGATGTCAAACACTCAAAGAAGAAGATCAGCGCAGGACAGTGAATCCTTAAGCTGTGTCCCAATTCAGGGGCTGCATCCTTCGGGACTGCTTTTGAAGCCCGATTGCGTCACAATGCCGTGGCTAGGCTGTCCCATTTCAAAGTCTCCTTCATATGCAGCCAAGAAATGTGTCCTTTTCCATGGAAACGAAGAACCCAATGGGAGGATCCTTCGCCAGCCAACATATGCCGAGGTTCATTGCGTGGTGGCGCGGATTCGAGACCACGGTGGCATCAGCAGAGGAGCGAGTGGCGTCTGAGGAGACACTTTTAAATGTAAGACACTTTTAAACTGAGTGAACAAAAAAACTAAAATCAAAGTTTCTGGATCCATCTCTAAAGAACTTGACAGGAGTGGCATTTCGTGATGCAACAGTAAGGGCAGGAACAGCAGAGCCGTGTTGCAAACAGGAAACATAGAACAGATTGTTTCAATGAGGTTCAGCCTTCGTGGGTCTATGCAGCCTTCGAAGGACGAAGATGGAAGAAGGATGCAGCCCCTGAATTGGAGCACGGCTTTAGTGACAGCGCTTAGTGTTAGCACGTTGGTAAAACAATGTTTAAACAGAAAATGAAGATGGTCAGAAATAAGAGGGATTCATTTATATGAACTGACAATGAAGTGCAATTGCCGTTTAAAGTTAGACTTGAGTACAAAGGCAACAAAACCAAGGAGAATGTCGACTGGGAATCATGCCAAAGCAAGAACTCTGACATTTTAGCCTGATTTCTGAGAAATGCTCAATAAATAGCTGCAAAACGCAGGCAGAAGTTAACTACATGATATCATCAAATTAAAAAAAGCTGAGTTTTGCCCAACCAAACAATGAAAAGGGGGGTCTCAAAAGTCTCCACCTTGGAGGCTTTTCAAAAACTGCCTCGTTCATGTGGACAGGAGGCCATAATGCAGAAAAAAAACTATGCATTCGGCAAATATCCAGTGCTGTAGTGTCTTAGTTTCAGGTTAGAATCATTCAGGTTAGAGCGCAGCTGGATAAGAAGAGTCCAGACAAAAAACATACTCAATGCCATCATTTTGGTTTAGCATGAGAGCATGTCTGTGAACCTTAAAGGGCTCCTTACTCTCTAAACACTGCACAGCCTGTAGTGGTTAACACCTCTGCCTTCTACACTGTAGACTGGGATTGAATCCCCCACCAGGGCAAGCACCCTACACTATACCAATAAGAGTCCTTGGGCAAGACTCCTAACACCACCTTGGCCTTCCTGTGTAAAATGATCAAATTGTAAGTCGCTCTGGATAAGAGCGTCTGCCAAATGCTGTAAATGTAAATGTTTGAATATAAATGCCATTTATTCAGACATTTATATAATATATAATATAATTATATATTATATTATATTATATTATTTATGTAAAGCCATTATATAATGACTTTACATAGGGATTAGTAGGTGATTTGAAACTGAACCTATATTAGTGCCCGTACAGAAAGCAATATAAGGAGCGCAAAACACACAATTACTACTGAAACATATGGCAGTTTTTTAAAATACAGATTTAATCTTCCATAAAATGCTGACGTGTTTCTGCGCAATATGCCCACCAAAATTGTCCTACCGTTGTCTTAAACTGTGTTCAGCTGTTAAGTGATCTAAAAGAGGTCTGCTTATGTGGTTTCTGACTGTTAAGGTCCGATGTTGTGTCCAGGGTGCTGGGGATCAGTAACATGTAGCATTTAAAACACTAAACCAGTGCAGCACAGATAAAAGCACAAGGACCAGACAGATAAGAGCTTTTGAAGCTATTTTATTTACATGAACCACAATTAAAACTTGTGTTATGATAGCTCTGCATGGAAGAATTGATCCTGCACCCGCCCGCTCCTACAGAAAATCGGAATGATCTGTCCTGCTCCTGCCCACAATCAAATCAAATCGTCCCACTCCTGCCTGCGCAGTTTTGACATGGCAGACTGACAACCAGTATCTGACTTAGTCTATTCACAAAACACATAACCCTTTGCTGAATAAACACAGCAGTCATGGTCATTAGGCTCACTGTGAGTAATTTCACCAAACAACCTTTATTCCCTGTAAACACAAAGCAGGAATTAAACCACAGAACGGTGATTTTTGGTGCTTTGCTGGGCAGCTGTGGCCATCAGACTGAACGCTCCACCATCTCTGTAAGCTACAAGAATTTATATATATATTTATATATATATATATATATATATATATATATATATATGCTTAAATGATCTACTTCTGCTTTATTTAGGCTATTCATTAATTTGAGGGTTTTTTCTTCATGCATGCTTCAGCCTGCTCCCACCCGCAGTGGGCTGATTACCCGCCCGCTCCTGCACACTGAAAATTAGTCCTGTGCCACAAGATACTGTGGTGGGTCCAGTGGAAATCTGCAGGAGTTCAGACCTCTAATACCTAGTACCAGACTGGAAGAGTCAAACTGTGGACGGCACCAAAGAAAAGAACAAAAAATCAACCATTCTTCTCTACTCTCAAACAAAAGTACTTAGCCACACTATCAAATGAAACATTAGCTAACTGCACTAAACTGCCTTGGCCAATAATCAAATGTAGACAGAGTCCCACATAATGCAAATTCATAGGCACATCCCTTTTACCTGTTTGAAGCCCCAGGGAGGACAAATCAAGCACACTCTTAAAAAAGATGTTTCCTTAAAGGTACTTCAGTAAAGGAAATGGTTCTACATAGACCATATAAGAACCCTCTGCATGATCAAAGGGCTCTTTAGATTAGTGGAGAATTTGTTGTAGATGGTTCTATATAGCACCTTTTTGAAAATGGCACCAACAAGGGTTCTTGTATTGTTACAGGCAAGGCATCATAACTATAGCAGAACCCTTTTTGGTGCTATATAGAACCCTTCAGTAGAAGAAATACAAAAGGGGAAATAAAACATTACAATTTCAAAGTCTTGCTTGGCTGAAAGGAGAGGACTGAATAAAGGCATTCACACAAACAAATGACCAAATGACCAAATCAGGTCTTTCGTGTGAAAAACATCATCTGACCAAACGAGATCTCCATCATATGAGAGCAGATCCTATGAAGCAAACATCATTTGACCGAATCACGGTATGACATGCCGTTGTCCATACACATGGACAAAAGTACACTAGCAGAGCTAAAACAGTCAGTCATCTTGAAGCCTTTGTATTTCTGCATTCTGTATTTATGTAATTTCAAAGGGTTCACGAACTATTTCTCACTACTGTGGTCTCACCACAGCTTCCCTGATGGATGGCAGAGACTCTGATGTCTGGTTTTGATGCCTAGTGTTCATACAGAATTGCACAGGAGCATCCACTGCTCATCCACTTCCTGAGCCAACGCTTTCTGTAATAAATTCCAAATGACTTTCCGTGATTCGGACTGCTGCGTATTCAGAGCATGCGTATATGTGGCAAGTCTGATAACCAGTGGTGAACTGTGAATATTAGATCTAGGCTTGTAACAGACATTTTCATCCATTTTGCCTTGTATGTAGCAGTTTTACAGTCACTCTTCAGTCAAGTATCTTGATGTAGAGCTCTTGCCACTGTTTATTTATAACAAGTGACTGGAACCTGGTTAGACCACTGTTTGCCCTCACAGTCAGTGGTGTATCTAGAACTTCCAGAAAGCCTAGAGTGACTGGAGTTTTTCTCAAGAAATTGGTCCCAGCCATTGTAAATTAAAGCTGTGTGCTCTACAAAGTGGGAGCAATATGTCAACAATGTCCAGAAACGCTGCCGACTTCTCTGGGCTAAAGGTTATTGGAAATGGACTGATGCTCGTGGTGAAATGGGCGGTGCTCGGACAAGTCAACCTTTCAGATTGCGTAGAAAATATTGGATGTCGCGTACTCCAGGCCAAAGAAAAAAAAGGACTATCCAGATTGTTGCCAAGTTCAAAACTCAAGGTCTGTCATGGTATTTGGGGGAGGGGGTTTGGTATTAGTGCCCATGACATGGGTAACTTCAACAAATATGTGACACCATTGATACACACACACACATATATATATATGTGTGTGTGTGTGTGTGTGTGTATCTACCTAGATACCATTGAGGAAAAAATTCTGATAGGACATTTTCCCCTATCAAAATTTTAAAACCTAACAATGAAATAAGAGTATTACTACAGACAACATGATCGAATTAAAAATGAACTGTGAAGGCCTGAAAGGCCCTGAGGGTTCCCTGATAACAGTTGCTAATCATTCTCGAGGACCAGAGTTGACCTGTTTCTGTAAAACTGAGCCAGTAAGACGGTACTGTGAAGGTTCTTGCCAAAAAACTTTTTTCTTTAACTGAATGAAGCACTGAGAGTGAACAAAATCACCCTTCTCTCTCTTTCTCTCTCTCTTCCTGTGAAACTCACTCACTTTATAATTAGCTAACGGACTGAAAGGCCGTGCTGAAGCTTCACTCACACTGATCAGTGAAAGCCGTGGCTTTTTAACTTCAGCGCTGAGACGTGGGAGTTTGAAAGCAGTTCCGCCAATTGCACTGCTCATCACATCTCTCCTAGACTCACAGACAGGGAGTACAGAAACGCAGGCATTCAAACAGCATTAAAACCAGATAAATAAAGCTAGATTTCTGGAAGTATTAGTCATATTTATAATTTTGGTTATTTTTCACGCAGTAACGTTTACAGTGTAGATTTAAATGGCAAAGAAGTTGGGAGAGTGGAAAATGTGGAAACAAATCCACTTAATTGCCTTTTGCACATACGTGCTCATTTGGAATCTGATGCTTGCAACACATTCCAAGAATGTTGGGCCATTTCAACCAAGTTACATTGTGAAATGTTAAAACATCTTAAACAGGTGATGCAATTATGCGTGGGTATAAAAAAGCATCCGGGAAAGGTTGCAAGGATGGGTCAAAAATGCATAGCAAATTATCCAGCAGTTTATGAACAACATTTCTCAACAAGCGATTGGAAGGATTTTTGGTGTTTCCCCCTCTACGATGCATAATTTCATCCAAAGTTTCAGGGAATCTGGAAGAAATTCTGTGCATAAAGAGCAAGGCCGAAAACCACAACTGAATGACCTTCGATCCCTCAGATAGCATTGCATTAAAAACCAGCGTCTGCGATATCACCTCTTTTTATGGAAATAATGGACATTGTGTTCTCCGGGTCAAAGAAGAAAAGGACTATTCAGATTGTTACCAGCATAAAGTTCGAAAGTCATGCTCATGGAGGAGTTGTTAGTGGGTAATATTACAGCTGTGCATCATTAATGCTGACAGATATACACATTTAGGAGCTGCCTTCTATACAATGTCTTTTTCAGGGACATCTATGCTTATTGCAACATGACAATGTGTTACAACAGCATGGATACAACTGCCTGCCTGCAGCCCAGATCTGTCTCCATTTTTGTCATCTAATTTTTCTAATTAGACATTATCAGTTTGAGACAATTTGGCCACGAGCAACAGTTAGCCAGAGGTGGAGAGGCTCCTCAGGGTGTTTCTCCTACCTTGTTCGGTGCAGAACTATCAAACTTTTATCTTTAGTTCGCTTCGCTTTGACGTGTGTGAACATCCATATTCAGGTCTGAAACCTGCGGGTCTCGGCCCGCTTCCAACTGAACCCTGTTCAGTTCACTGCTGGTGGGACCCGTTTCATGATGAAACAAGGGAAATTCATCAGTAGAGCCAGCTTTCCTCTTCTTCAACCAGCACATCAGCGCTGTGCCGTCAGTATAATTTGCCTTTTTTCCCCTTATTGCTCTTATATTGTTCCTGCAGCTCGAGCTGCAGCGGATAAAAATGACAGAACAGCCATAAAATAATAGTGAAGATATGTGTTTGACTTCTGGCCAAGCATCAGTGACCTGAATAGTTCAACTCAGCTTGATAAACTAATGACAAAGGAGCAGAGATCAAAAAGGGTTTATTATTGTTGATTGTAGTGACGCTGGAGTGGACTGAGGTTTGCTTCAAATGAGGCTCTAAAACCCTCAAAACTAAAGAGACTCCAGGCCTAACAGTGACTCCTGTGGGAGCCACAAGAGTATTTTCAGTGAAATCATGATGGACTGCAGCTCCAAATCACAATAACAAGCACAAGGTTATTCAACATACCTGCAAATTTTGGCTTCTGTGATTGAAGTGAAATGGACGATCTGATCTTTTCAGGACCCAAATCACAGGTTTCAATAGGCATGTTTACATGCAGCCTAATAATCCATTAATAATCCGACTAACAGCTCAATCGGAATAGAACACATCCATATATACATTTCTCGGCCTTCTTCAATAAGGACATGTGAAGGACGTTTTCCTGAGTCTGACATCATTTTAAAGCAATTAAAAACACAAGAGCACCAACTGAAGAAAAAAAAAATGCATACATGTCGTTTTGGATTGGATTACTTGTGATGTGCATGGAAACAGAGATTTTTCCAGCAGATTGTTGAGTAGAGTGAGCATAAACACCTCAGTCTGAATCTGTAATCAGAATTTATTCAATCGAATTGGCAAAAATCTCTGTATGTAAACACAGCCAGTGCGAGCAACTAAGGAAAAAAAAAAAGAACAACAGTTGATTTTTAGTTTCTCTGTGGGCCGCTATGCTTTATATTTACAAACTAATGGGCCTTGAGAACCCCTGATGTAGTGAACCCACAGCTTTACCGGGACACCAGCAGCCATCCTGGTGTACAAACCCAACTCCAAAAAGGTTTTTTTCTTTAACTTTAAACACTATCCTGGATCCCTGCTTGTTATACAGGGGTCCCCCAGGGCTGTGTACTGAGCCCCCTTCTGTACACTCTCTTCATATATGATTGCATGGCCTCCCAGAACAACACCAGCATCATCAAGTTTGCTGATGATACTACAGTCATTGGACTGATCACTGGTGGGGATGAGACAGTGTACAGGCAGGAGGTAGCTGAGCTGGTGGCCTGGTGTCATGACAACAATCTTTCCTTGAATGCAGACAAGACCAAGGAAATGATTGTTGCACACACCCCTGTACATAAATTCCTCGACATCCACATCAGTGAGGATCTCACCTGGTCTCACAACACACACATCATCAGGAAGTCCCAGCAGCGACTGTACTTTCTGAGAAGGCTGAGGAAATTTGGCATGCCAGACAAAATTCTCAGCACCTTCTACAGGAGTACGATTGAGAGTGTTCTTACCAGCTCCATCACAGTCTGGTATGGAAACTGCACTGCTCAGGACAGAAAGGCTCTCCAACGTGTGATCAAAACTGCCCAGTCCATCTCAGGAGCAGCCGTCCCCTCACTACAGGACATTTATCACGCCAGGTTCATCAGGAGGGCCCACAACATCATCAGGGACAGTACACACCCCCAGCACAGACTCTTCACACTCCTACCTTCAGGCAGACGTTACAGGAGTGTGAAGTCCAGGACTACAAGACTGACCAACAGTTTCTATTCACAGGCCATCAGGCTGGTGAACACCTCACTCACCACCTCTTCCCCCCTCCCATTGTGAACCGCTTTAAATTTTTGGCCAACCTTGCACTCAAATAACTGCACCTTATATACACTAGACTGCTGCTGTCAGAACACTACTGTTTACATCTGTTACTTGCAACATGCACTTTACGAACTGCTGTTCTACATACTTAAATACGCACATGTAACTTTGCACGTAGAACTAAACTTTTTACTTTATTTACATATTGTTTTTTAGTGTTATTCTTTTCTTTTCTATTTTCCATTTTTTTATTCTAAGATTGTATCAATATGACATGACAATAAAGCTCTTGAATCAAATTGAATAACCACCCTTTGTATCTAGCTGGTGAATATACCAGCCCCTGATGTGTGGTGTAGTTGCTTGAGGAATCTCCTCTGATGGGACCATATGGTCCTTCTCAGCCTGCTGGGTGGGGATAAGCCTAACAGGCCACACACCACACTAAGACTAGAGCATTAAACCAACTAGCCACCGGCCTTCAAACAACAGACCTGAATAACTCCACTGAATTCTCACACACACGGCTAAAACGTCAAGATTTTAAAGGAATACGCTAATATGCTAATGCTGCTTGTAATGACTTCAAACTGGCAGAGGCCTTAGCATTATGCAAATCAGACCACGCTACGAGGCCCCAGGCTATATTCCACTGTTATCAGCAGTAGCGTTTAGCTGTTGGCTCAAATGTTCTTTTAAGGATGATGGAACAGCGGGCAGCATGGGCGGGGGTTGTATTGTGGGGTGTACCGGATTAAATAAATAACAATAATAAGCTCATGAATGCCAGAATAGCAGCAGTGCAGGCAAACTGTCTTCATGGTAAGATCAAAATAGTTCCCAATGTAGACTTATAAACATTAGCAATGTAGGCTAATGACCTTGGTATGAGAATAAGATAGATAGATAGATAGATAGATAGATAGATAGATAGATAGATAGATAGATAGATAGATAGATAGATAGATAATTGAATCCCCCACCAGGGCAAGCACCCTACACTATACCAATAAGAGTCCTTGGGCAAGACTCCTAACACCACCTGGGCATTCCTGTGTAAAATGATCAAATTGTTAGTCGCTCTGCATAAGAGCGTCAGCCAAATGCCATAAATGTTTTGAGTTTACAATGTTGACAAACCGATATTAGCAGCGTGGGCTAATATGTGGATGCGTAACAATGTACGCTTATGAACATTAGCGATGTAGGCTAATTTCATTTTTCTTGATATCAGTAAAATGAGCAACACAGACTCAAACATTAGCTGACAGTGCTTCTTAGTCGGCTCATGAACATTAGCGATGTAGGCTAGTTACATTTTTTTTGATATCGCTGAAATGACAACAGCACAGCCTTAAACATTAGCAGTTTATGCCAAGTACTATTTGGTAAGGTGAAATATTACCAGTGTGTGATTATAAACATTAGCAATGTAGGCTAATACGTTTATTCTGGTTACGATAACTTTAAGGTGTAGGCTTATGGCCATTAGCAATATGGGAAAGTTTTGTTTTTTTTTCCTTGGCACCATAACCACTGTAGGCCTTTTAACATGGTTTAATATTAGCAATGTTCACTAATAACGATATGATAGCAGAGAAAAAAGAGTGATAGAGAAAAAAGCTAATGATGTGGGTTTATGAACATTAGCACTGACTGTTAATTATTTCTTTGGTATCAGGTCAGCAATATAGATGAGAGAGAGAGAGAGAGAGAGAGAGAGAGAGAGAGAGAGAGAGAGACTCTGAACTGTACAGGCGGAAATTCCTCCTGACTGGAACAGGCGCGAAGAGCCATCTGTTCTTATAACACACCACACATACTATACACATTCACACACACTGCCTACAGACATATCACACACACTCACACACACACACACACACACACACACACACACACACACACACACACACACACACACACACACACACACCGCCTGCAGGCATCACACACACTATCATAGACTCCCTCACACATAAATCACACATCAGTGTATGTGTAGTAATCACGCTACAGTGGCACTGACACATACAGTCGTACACAAAAGTTTTGGCAGCCCTGCTCTAGATATGGGTTTTGTTCGCTTTCAATATGAAAGGTATTGTTTATTGGCTGAAATAAATAAAACATAAAACATAAAATGTTTGTGCAAAAATATGTAATGTTTTATTTTACCCCCAATATTTTAAATGATGCCTTCCACCCAATGAACGCTAATACTTGCAGAATGTGGTTTGGCGTTGTCTTGCTGAAATAATGAAGGCCTTCCCTGAAAAAGACGTCATCTGGATGGCAGCATATGTTGCCAAAACATGTATTTATCGTTCAGCATTAATGGTGCCTTCACAGATGTGCAAGTCATCCATACCATTCGTACTAATGCCCCTCTACACCGTCATGAATACTGGCTTTTGAACTGTGAGCTGTTAATCCTGTTTATATTTGGTTTCTTCTTTGCCTATAAAGGTTTTAATTTGCATTTGTGGATGCAGCGCTGATCTGTTTTCACAGACAGACGTTTTCAGTAGTGTTCCTGAGCCCATGCAGTGATTTCCATTACAGAATCATGTCTGATTTTAATACAGTGTCGCCTGAGGGCCCAAAGATCACAGGTAGCAAATACTGGTTTTTGGCCTTGTCCCTTGCATACAGAGATTTCTCCAGATATGTTGTCTTTGTACTAATTTCAATTAAATATAGGATTTAAATTATTTGCATATCATTGCATTTTGTTTTTATTTACATTTTCACAGCATGCCAACATTTTGGGGGTTGTACAACTTTCGATCCATGCATACACACACATAATCTCTATCTACACAGACATGCAAACACAGCTCTCTGTTTAAACTATACACACATAACTCTATCCAAACACACAGACAACACTCCATCTCTCTCTATACACACACACCCCCACATACTCATGCATGCACATAACTCTTCAACTACACACACAACTCCATCTCCACACACACACACACACACACACACACACACACACACACACACACACACACACACACACACACAAATGCCTGCAGATATCACACACACGTTCCTACAGAATCATTAACCACACAGATAAAACAATAAAATAACAGCTCATTTGCACATTTCACTCTAAATCCACCTCAAAGCACTGAACTCCTTATAAAACCCCACATCACAACACACATCACACACACCTTCCCCCAAAACAACCCTGCCGTCCCCCTGAGGACAGAGCAGTGGTCTGAGTTTTAGGGAGGAGTATTGAGGGGGCTGATAAAGCTGGGCCACAGTCCATATGGTGGAGTAGCTTAACTACAGTATCTCACAAGGAGCCTTGGGGGGGCTGGGGGTCTGAGGGTGGAGATAAGTATGAATCGTGGGGTGTTTTGGGTCAGGTAGTAGAATCTGTGCTAGTGTAGGACAGCAGTCTGCAAAAGAGTATCCAAACATACTTTGCACTGCAGGTCCCTTTACAAAAGCAAAAATTTCATAAAATTCAACAAAAATTCTGTGAATATTCTAAATAAAAAAGATATGAAACTAAACTTTTTTATAACAAGGTAACACACCATTATATACTGCTGGTCTATGCTGTTCTGGCTAGTCACCCATCATGGTCATGCTGGTTGACCAGCATGCCAGCATCCAAAACACAACATATGCTGGTTTTGCTGGTGGCCAGCATTTGGTCATTTTCTAGAAAAGTAGGCTATATTAGCAATGTCTGCTAATTTCCTTCTTTGTACCAAAAACTGTTAACGACGCAGTTAAAAACTTATAAAAAACTAATAACCTTTTTCTTTGTATAGGATAAGAATAGTTAACAAAATAGGCTTATAAATATTAGCAATGTAGGCTAATGACATTTTTTTTCCATTTTTTCTTTGTATAAGAAAAGAACAGTTAACAATGTAGGCTTATGAAGGCAGAGTAAACATTGGGACACACTACTACTAACATTCAAAGCGTAATGTAAGATAAAAGTGATATTTTCTTTGCTGTTAAACACAAAATCAATTAATGACAGGAGGCATTTGATCATTGGACGAGGGTGAGGTTGTGCTCATCGTATAAATATAAAAAAAAACTCTTTAGTAAATAAATGAAAAACAAACAAACAACCCCTAATATTGTCTGGTCCTGCACGCTTGTTCCTGTGGGCCCGTCCTGCTCTGAGACCCTGCTGTGTTTCAGTGCTGGAGTAAATAAATAAAGATGAGCCGCGACTTTACAGTCATATGATCCACCCGCGCCAGCTCTGCTAATGAAATTACCCAGCCTGCACTGCAGGATGCCAGCCCAGCCGGCCGCCCCTCCTCCGCTCCTCATCTCTCACACAGAAAGTCACACTCGCCCCATCTCTCTCACACATTACTTCCCTCTCTCCATTACTCACTTTTCCCACAGTAAGTAACAGCTAAAGTCCTTCGTCCAGCCAGAAAAATCATGCGCCAAAAACTATAAATGAACTGGCAACAGAACAGTTAAATAAATAAATAAATACAGCCCCATTTCCAACGTTGGGACGCTAAATAAAACATCGAAAACAAAATGCAATGATGTGCAAATGAAGTAAACCATAAATTCAAAGGAACATGCTATAAAGACCACATATCAAACGCTGAAACTGAGAAAGTTTATTGTTTTTTGAAAAATAATTGCTCATTTTGAATTTGTTGCCAACAACACTTTCCACAAAAGTTGGGACGGGATGCCTGTTTACCACTGTGTTTCATCACCTCTTCTTTTAACAACTCTGTGTTTGGGAACTGAGGATGCTGCCGGAGTTTAGAAATGTTTTCCTGTTGTTGCTTAACATCGGATTTCAGCTGCTCAACACTTCGGAGTCTCCTTTGACCTATTTTTCATTTCATAACCCTCCAAAGGTTTTCAGTGGTGATAGATCCGGACTACAGACAGGCCAGTTTAGTGCCCAGACTATTTCAATACAGAGCAATGCTGTTGTAATATGTGCAGAATGTGGTTTGGTATTGTCTTGCTGAAATAATGAAGGCCTTCCCTGAAAAAGATGTTGTCTGGATGGCAGCATATGTTGCCAAAACATGTATATATCATTCAGGCAAATAGTGTAAAAATTCAAGAAAAATGCTTCTCATCATAAATTTGCAAAGAACTTTTGCTTTTCATCATCTATGGTACATAATAATATTAAAAGATTCACAGAATCTGGAGAAATCTCTGCATGCAAGGGACAAGGCCAAAAACCAGCATTTGCTGGCTGTGATCTTTGGGACCCTCAGGCGACACTGCATTAAAAACAGACATGATTCTGTAGTGGAAATCACTGCATGGGCTCAGAAACATTTAGAAAAATCACTGTGAAATGTGTCTGTGAAAACAGTTCATCACTGCATCCACAAATGCAAGTTAAACCTCTAAAACAAATATAACAGGATCCAGAAATGCTGCTACCTTCTCTGGGCCCAAGCTCATTCAAAATGGACTGAGGGGAAGTGGAAAAGTGTCCTGTGGTCTGACAAATCAAAATTTTAAATTATTATTGGAAATCATGGACACTGTCCTCCGGGCTAAAGCCCAGCTTGTTATCAGTGTACAGTTCAAAAGCCAGTATTCATGATGGTATAGTGGCGCATTAGTGCATGGATGACGTGCACATCTGTGAAGGCACTATTAGTGGTGAACTCCTCCTCATCTTTACTTCTGAAAGACTCAGCCTCTCTGAGATGCTTTTGTTGCCCCCAACCCAACTTTTTGGAACATGTTGTTGGCATCAAATTCAAAATGGGCATTTTTTTTTTTTTAAAACAATAAACTTTCTCAGTTTCAACATCTGATATGGCGTCTTCGTACTATTTTAAATTACATGTAGGGTTTAAATAATTTGCACATCATTGCTGTTTGTTTTAATTCACTTTTTGCACAGCGTCCCAACTTTTTGGAAATGGGGTTCTAAATAAATAAATAATCATTGCTCAAAATGCAGTGCTACAGTTCCATTTCATTGACTTTCTAAGTGAAAATAACACAGCCTGTACAGAACACACTCTTCTGTTTATTTGCTGAATTTAACATACTGGAAAAATATGGTCTGTGCAAATTTGGCATATTTATTTCTAAGCAATAAATTCAAATTATGGACTAAAAATTTCTCCAGAAAAATTAGTCATTTAAGTGTGTGTAACATGGTAACTTACTTTCACAAAGAAAACTGCTTTGCTGTTTATGCATGCAAACAGTTCTTGCTCTTATTGTTCTATATAGAACCCGTGTCTATAAAGAACCCTTGAAAACCTTTTTAATAGTGTAGGCCTTCATTTTGGGGCATAAATGTGAAAACTTGGTCAAAAAACATGAGGAAACAATATTTCTCTACAATACCGCTCACTATGTAATTTCCAGTACTATGTTAGCGCTAAGCTAACTGGTCTGAAGACTGTTACAGATATATTATCTGAGGACCTTTTCAATAAAAAGCCCTGACATGAGCTATTGGCAACCACTGGCAATCAAAACCTGATCGGCTGATTCCACTATCAAATATATTGGTAGCTAACTTAACAAGTAAGGCCTTCTGTGCAGCTCCTGAAGTCCTAACCAATCGGTCCAATGAGCTCTCTTGGCTGTTTCTACCTACATACTACTGAGGACAGTTTTCGGTTGGCTGTTTCAAACATATAACCCTTCACTTTCCAATCATCCCTTACCAGTGAAGTTAGATTATTACAAAATTGAATGAGTTTAAATACAATAAAAATGATGACTCTATTGATAAAATGAGCCAATATTTTTCTTCTATGAAGCCCCTGACGGTCCTGCGGGTTCCGTCGGCAGGGATACTGTGAAGATAATAGATAATGTGTTCTGTAGAAATGAGAGTGAGGAATGAAACAATGGACCCACATATGGGCACTTTGCAGTTTAACTGGTTTAACCATGTGTCAAAGAGATCCCTGCAAATCCAGCTAGTGACTTGCTTTTCACCTCTGCACGGACTTTACTGAGTTTATTAGGCAATGTGAAGACTGCTGTTCTCATTGGATGCTTTTCTAATCATCATTGTGTGTGTGTGTGTGTGTGTGAGTGTGTGAGAGAGAGAGAGAGAGAGAGAGAGAGAGAGAGAGAGAGAGAGACCATGGAAGCAGTCAGAAATGCTATGTTCCCTAGCTTTCAGTGACTTCTGACCCCTCAAATGTCACTGCATTCCAAAGTTTGGCACAAAGAGAGAGAGAGAGAGAGAGAGAGAGAGAGAGAGAGAGATAAAGAAAGTGAGAGGGAGGAAAGTATGAGAGAAAGAGAATGACAAAGAGAAAAAGAAAGAGAGATAGACAGAGAGAGTCAGAGAGAAAAGCATGAAAGTGAGAGAATGGAGGAGAGAGGGAGAGAGAGAAAAGCATGAGAGTGACAGAATGAATGAGAGAGAGACAGAGAAAAGCATGAGAGTGACAGAAGGAATGAGAGAGAGAGAGAGAGAATCATGAGAGTGACAGAATGAATGAGAGAGAGACAGTGAGAAAGAGAGAGAGAGAGACCGTGAGAGAGAGAGAGAGAGAGAGAGAGAGAGACAGTGAGAGAGAGAGAGAGAGAGAGAGAGAGAGAGAGAGACAGAGAGAGAGAGAAAGAGAGAGAGAGAGACAGTGAGAGAGAGAGAGAGAGAGAGAGAGAGACAGAGAGAGAGAGAAAGAGAGAGAGAAAGTGAGAGAGAGAGAGAGAGAGAGACAGAGAGAGAGAGAGAGAGAGAGAGAGAGAGAGAGAGAGAGAGAGAGAGAGAGAGAGAGAGAGAGAGTGAGAAGCATGAGAGTGACAGAATGAATGAGAGAGAGACAGTGAGAAAGAGAGAGAGAGACCGTGAGAGAGAGAGAGACAGTGAGAGAGAGAGAGAGAGAGAGAGAGAGAGAGAGAGAGAGAGAGAGAGAGAGAGAGAGAGAGAGAGAGAGAGAGAGAGAGAGAGAGAGAGATCTACAGTGAGTCACAGTGTAAGACAGGAAGTCTCAAACAGAGCCACCCTTCCTGCTCTACACTGGGATCACACACAAACACACACACAAAGACACACAAAGACACACACACACACACACACACACCTTTGATGTCAGATACACACACAATCCACACATGTCATACTTCCTCAAACAGACAGATCAGTCAGTCTCACACTGAAACACCACGGACAGTAAACACATCTTCAGTATCTGCAGCATATCTAATATTCTCATGATGGGACTTCATCACAGCATTTTAGGATCATTTAACCAGTTTCTACATGATGTAATGCACTAAGCAGTTAGCGTTCTCCTCCAAGAGTGTTGAGCCTTCCAATGACGTGATAAGCTCAGTTTGAAATGATGTGGTGGCGCTTTATGAGTCTGGAAGGACGCTCATGCGAGGCTTCACCCTCCTAGTCTGCTGGCACCGTGTGACGGGAAGGCCTACCTAGTGGACTGACCTACTTTAAACTCATTCATGACAGGAAACTAAAACTTCACTCTCTGGTGTCACATGATCATTTTATCTCTAAACACCTCCACACAGCCTGCATCTGTTTTATTTGACTTTCCTTAACATTTAATTATTATTATTATTATTATTATTATTATTATTATTATTATTATTATTATATTTTGGTATGTTTTAGCCATGTCTTAGCTATTGGTTTACTTTTTAATATTTTTTTAAATTGTAAATGTATTGTCTTTTTTATGCAATTTATTTATGCTTTTATTTATTTTGTCCTTATCTGATCTCATAAACATCACGTTACTATATAGTCATTTAGTGGTTTATTAATTTAATGATCTTCTTCTTATTAAATTTTACTATTATGATTTTTATTACTTTATTATAACATTTGATTTCTTTTTACTACACAACTCCCTGATTTCTGCTCGGCTACATTGTAAACGAGGGTCTCCCTCAATGTATTCCAAGTTTAAATAAAGGTTAACTGATTGATTGATTGATTGATTGATTGATTGATTGATTGATTGATTGATTGATTGATTGATTTGCGATGGACTGGCAACCTGTCCAGGATGTATAATCTCTTCTGCCCAATAACTGCTGGTGATAAATATACAAGAATTAAAAAATGATTAAGAGATACAGAGAAAATGGGGCTCCTAACAACCACAAGGAACACCTGGTAGACACCAAAACTGCCCCCATCAGATAAACAGCACTTAAAGCTTCTATTCTATTCTAAAGAGAGCAGGAATTCAAGCTGCTTCAGATCTGAAAACATCCACAGGTGTTTCTGTCCATCCTTCCACTGTGAGAAGACGGCTCGGCGCTCTGGGTCTGAAAGGACGTGTAGCTGTCAAGAAGAACCTCACTGAGAAAAGGAGACGGACACATCAAACAGAGAAGCTGAACGATGGACTGACCGCCCAGACCTCAGTCCAGTCCAGACCTCAACATCAGTGAATGGGTTTGATCACTTCAGAAAATGATCAACCAGCTTCTCAGACTGAACTTTGGAGGCGCGTCTGCAGATTCTTTGAGGAACTGAAAGGGAGTCTCCTGAAAAGAGTGGAAGCGGGAACAGAGGTGAAGAGCGGACAGTATCATATGGAGTTTTGGGTGATTTTCTGTTAAAAGTGTTTTCTGTAGGCCATTATGGCCATAAATTCAAACAAAGGGTGGTCTCAGTCCTGTGCACTGCAATACTGATTTGTTACAACACAGTGTGAGGCCTCCATGCAAGAAATGCACTTCCTCCTCCTGCAGCAACAACAGGAAACAGAGCCTCTGCTTTATTCCCTAAAACAAACACAGTCATTTTTAAACGACCTGCATCCTCTTACATCCACACTCCTTTACATACTTCCTTATTTTATATGTCCTCACAGACTCACAGCTGCACACCTCATTAGTAAACTTCAGGGGTTTTCAAACGTTTTCACAGCAAAGACTCCAACAGTTCCTGGCCAGCAACCTACAAAAGAAAAAGAAAAATACTGACGTAATGTTTACTGTTTGCTGGCCTGCTGGGATGCTTTTGTCCACCGCCAGGTCACTTAAGCAGCCGTGGATGCTGTGGATTACAGCTGCTGCTAAACTTCCTCAACAGAGAGGCGTCTGATAGGCCCGATCAATGCTTAGGATGCGCATGGAGCTAGAAAAACCAATCAGATATTTGCGATCAAGCTATGGGACAGCACGTTGAGATTACAAGCAGGGGGACAATATTTTGTGTCCACTCCAGATTCCTTAGGGTCCCTGGGCCACCTGCAGCAATGACTCTAATTGAGTCATTCTTTTACATGTATGGGGAAACTCATGTTGCATACTGCACGTTACATTTTCAGTTAAAAGTCCTGGCATAAAGCTGTTGCTGTTCCCCTGTGGCTCATGTTCACAGTCACAAACATATTTAGAAGTTCCAGAAGGCCTAGAAGTTCTAGATAATCTTTAACATTTAACCAAGGCTACAGGCTACAGACCTTTCTTATAGTTGCTGTGTCGTCACAGCTCACTGGTAAATGGGGTGTGTAGCGCTTCTGAAACGGAGACCGAAACCGCAATACCTCCAACCCCAACCCACTGCCACCACTGCTGGTGCAGCTGTTCAGCTCACATTACATTACTAATGTAACAAAACTTTTCATTTCACAAATAACACTGTAACATGTGTAAAACACAAAGTCATGATTTTTATTTAAAGTTAGGGCAAACTGTATACCATGTTAAATCATACCTGGTGATTTAATAAAACCCTGAAATGTTTTCTTATTCATATTCAAACCCCACGGCCTGCACTGTTCATAGAGCTGCAATTGAGGGTCGCTGGTGTTTAGCCTGCAGTCTATTGGCCAAGTCCCAAGTGCAGCCAATAGAAAAGCAGTTGGCGTGTCTCTTAGTTCCAACATGAACAAAAGGCTAGCTATGCCTCAACCCCATTAAACACCCTTAGGATGAACTAGAACAGAGATTGTGAGCCAGACCCCCTCATCCAACATCAGTGTCTTACCTCACATATGCCCATCTGCAAGAAAGAAAAATTCCCATAGACACATTTCAATTCATTGTAGGAAGTTTCGCAGGAAAGTGGCAGCTGTTATACCTGCATACCTGTTATACTCTGTTTTACCCTCTTTTATGATTGGTTACCTCATGAAAAGTGACACGATGATCGGAGCTTTTCTGTTTAAGTTGATCAAAAAAGCTGGAGCTGTTTGTTGGAATTACTGGTACAGCAATTATTTCAGGCAGGAGTCCCAGCCTTTGTTTACAACACAACCAGAAGTGATTTAACACTATTTACGCTTTTGCATCAAGGAATGCAGAAGTGTGAGAATGGCCTGCTGTTACCCCAAGAGACTGGCTGTTCCTTTCATATCACTCAAAATAACAGTCTGACTAACATTTACTCAGACTATTATTATTATTCTCAGCAGGAGATGAGTGGTTAACTTTACTGATAGAGGGTTTGCAATTCAAGTACCATTAGCATGCTTCATGAAATCGGTATGACCTATTAGCGGTGACTATATTGTGTCACTACTTGCACTAATATTGATACGGTATTGCTGTAACCCTAGTTTAGACAGCATGGACTGCTAATACAACTTAGAAATGAATGGGAGATGAGACAAAGGAAAGCTGATTAGATGGTCCTTCGATGTTGACTGGGATAATTCACAATGTTTTAGCGCCCATACTACAAATGTTATGTGGACACATGCGTTTCTGACCACCTCAGAAGGTGGGTTCAGTGATGACATTGTGTCATACACACACACACACACACACACACACACACACACCTCACACCTGATCTCAGCTGGTTGCGCTGGTGTCAAAGGCCGTATCTGAATAAAGGGAATGCAGTATGACTAAGGATAGACTAATGTGCTCCTGTAGCTCTGTGGAGGAACGCTGCACTGCATTGTTGTTTTGACTACTTCCTGTGCTGGTGTGAGGATGTGAGGATATGAGAGAGAGAGAGAGAGAGAGAAAGAGAGAGAGAGAGAGAGAGAGAGAGAGAGAGAGAGAGAGAGAGAGAGAGAGAGAGAGAGAGAGAGAGAGAGAGAGAGAAAGAGAGAGAGAAAGAGAGAGAGAGAGAGAGAGAGAGAGAGAGAAAGAGAGAGAAAGAGAGAGAGAGAGAGAGAGAGAGAGAGAGAGAGAGAGAAAGAGAGAGAGAGAGAGAGAGAGAGAGAGAGAGAGAGAGACTCTGCGGTCTCTTGAGGAGTGGCTCACCACAAGGTGTGGCTGCTTGAGTCACATACGCACACACACACAGTGGTTATTTCCTGGCACAAAGATAAGCGACTTCCTCTTAGGACGGGGACATTTCTGGGAAGATGTCACCAAACATTTAATATTGTGAATGAGTCTGTTACCACACAACATGTGACCCATTCAGGGGTCAAGTTAAGATGTGCCGAGAGGGTGTTAACAAAGCTAACTATATTAACAAATGCTAATATCGCCAACAGTAAGTGATGTCATACATAGGAAATGAATAAAGCTGCTTTTGAAGGAATACCTTGATCAAACATGGTAACATGATGTCAGTGGCATAGGTCAGTGCTGGGTTTCATTCATTGCTAGCCAATTTAGCAGGTTGACATTCCTTCAAAAGCAGTAATGTTCTACCTATATCCAAATCCACAGGCATTAATATGGAGTTGGACCCCCTTTGTAGGTATAACAGCTGCCACTCTTCTGGGAAGCTTCCTACAAGATTTTGAAATGTGTCTGGAATTTTTGTCCATTCTTCCAGAAGAGCATTTGTGAGGTAAGACAGTGATGTTGGATGAGGGGGTCTGGCTCACAATCTCTGTTCTAGGTCATCCTAAGGGTGTTTAATGGGGATGAGGTCAGGACTTTGGAGGCTACAACTGTCCAAAATGTCTTCGTCTGCTGAAGTATTAAGATTTCCCCTTCACTGGAACGATTGTTCTAGGCCAACCCCTGAAAAACAACCCCTATCATTATCCCTCCTCCACCAAACTTCACAGTTGGCATAATGCACTCAGGCAGGTAATGTTCTCCTGGCAACTGCCAAACCCAGACTCGTCCATCAGACTGACAGATATAGAAGTGTGATTCATCAGTCCAGGAATCTTATGACATTCCTTTGTTTAAATTCTTATGTACAAGTGAGATATATATATACACAACACACGGCTGTTGTCAGAAGAAAATTTGTGAAAACAAAACAACAACTTAACAGGAAAAGGATATATACATATAAAGGAGATATATATATATATGAGAGAGAGAGTTAGGTTATGAACATATCCCCTCATTTTCTCCCAGGAGGTCTTTGTCACCACCGTTATCCCACTTTCTGCCTTTAAAGTACTTACATGCTTTACCCAAACCACATGAACGACATAAAGGAGAATGGAAATTTCACTGTAATTGCACTGCAATCTAATCAAGCACATTCCCTTATGGGGAAAAGTCATGTAGCCCAACACGTGTGGCTCATTAAAAGATGACTAAAGCACCCAGTGGTGCGGATCCAGGCCGGTCTGAACGCTCGCTGTTGTGCATCACACTCTCCTCTCAACATGGAACAATGGGGAATGAGCACAGGGGACAAACTTCCTGTATCTGTCTGAGAGAGAGAAACAGTGAGCGAGTGTGTGAGCGTGTGAAAGAAAGAGGCGGAAAGAGGGGATCAGGAAGTAGCTAATGACCCTCATGCGTTCACAAATGCCTAGTCACTCCCATCTTCCCCTGCGGGATCCAAACACTAGGCTTCCATCAGAAATCTGGGGAAAGACAGGCTGGCTTACCGCTCTCACGACACTTAGGGTTACTCTAATGGGCTACGTAATGCGAAGTCCAGAGTAGGGCTTTAAAGCAGTGGTTCTTTAGTAGTCAATTAGCCAAGATGTTTAGTTTTAAACAGGAGCTACGAGGCTGATATGGAACCTTATAACCACAAGATTAGCCTGGTGCAAACGCCATCACATACTTGCCTGAATCTGCACTGCAGTGTTAAGTCATTTCAAATAGGCTTGTTTATGAGGCAGAAGGGAACCCTGTAGGACTTCAGAGAAGGACTAAAGATTTCTGTGAATTAAAATACCTGCCTGCAATTTTTGTTTACTTTTATTCAATAGAACCGCTAGTAGTTAAACTCAATCTTCCCAAACTTTAAACACAATGTGGAAAATTGGCCAATAAGGAATTGTTTTAATATGTGGTACGTGGGTATACAAAGCAAAGCCTCTTGGTTAGGGCTTCAGGAGCTGAAGAGAAGGCCTGCCAGATTAACTGATGAATCAACCAATCACGTTTTCCAGAAGGCGGGACCAGTTTGGTGTGGGAAAAACATTACTCCAGACCTCTGGAAGCTCTAGATATGTTACTGACTGTAAATACAAGCCAGTGGGATGTTAGAAATGGAAAACAGCAGCGGAAGCTCTACACCAGGTCTTGCTATTCATAGTCCCTTACAAACTGCCAGAAGGTTATTGGAATGGGCCTCAATCTCCAATATCTTCCTAAGTTTTTTCTTAAATGTGCTCTTGAGAAAGATCCTAAGAAAACGTCTGTGTTCTTAAACCGCAGAACTGATGTTTGTGCTCTTGAGTGTGTGTAGATTCTGTTCTTACCTAAGAAGAAAAACCAAATAAGAAAACATCGGAATGTCGGAATCTTCATAAACAGCTACACAAGTGGGTTTAAAGAAGAAATTTCTTCTTAGGAACGGTTAGTGTGTGAGGCCTTTTAGAAGCTTTAAATGTCTGTGTTTAATCTAGAACTGCCAGAGATGTCCACGTGAATCACAATTAGCTTAGCGCTAACAAACTACTAGAATCCCATTAAGATGCTAACAGAAATTAGCATTATTGTAGAGGTGTGGTTTTTCCTCAAGCTTTATTTATGGCTTAAATTGAAGGCAATGCTCTAATAGCCACGATTCACCACTGTTATGAGAGACACTGCAGGACATCCAATTAGCCACTAAAACGGACAAAGGTATGTCACAGAGATTAAAAGCTCAGTAGTAGAAGTGTTAGCACAATGCTAATAGGAAGATATACATCGGTCAGGAATAACATTGTGACCACCTCCTTGTTTCTGCACTCATTGTCCACTTACTGTATAGCTGCACTTTGTAGTTCTACAGTTACAGACTGTAGTCCACCTGTTTCTCTGATACTCTGTTACCCTGTTCTTCAGTGGTCAGGACCCCCATGGACCCTCTCAGAGCAGGTACTGTTTGGGTGGTGGATCATTCTCAGCACTGCAGTAACACTGATGGTGGTGGTGGTGTGTTAGTGTGTGTTGTGCTGCTCTGAGTGGATCAGACAGCGGTGCTGCTGGAGTTTTTAAACATCTCAGTGTTGCTGCTGGACTGAGAATAGTCCACCAACCAAAAATATCCAGCCAACAGCGTCCTGTGACCACTGATGAAGGACTAGAGGATGACCAACACAGACTGTACAGCAGCAGATGAGCAGTCGTCTCTTACTTTACATCTACAAGGTGGACTGAATGAGTAGGAGTGTCTAATAGAGTGGACAGTGAGTGGACACAGTGTTTAAAAACTCCAGCAGCACTGCTGTGTCTGATCCACTTGTACCAGCACAACACACACTAACACATCACCACCACGTCAGTGTTGCTGCAGTGCTGAGAATGACCCACCACTATAGCTATACAGTAAGTGGAGCTGATTTAAATGGAGCTGATTAAATGTTTTAGGCCGAGTGAACCCTGTTGTTTGGACTTACGGCTGCTAAAGCTGCTTTGACAAAAAGGTTTTTAGCCTTGATAAACATTACATAATGTATTGTTCTACTAACAAAGGAACAAAAAGGTGAATTAACCTTAACGCTCCACGTACGTAGCAGACGTACGTAGGAAGAATAAAGAAGGAAGGAAAACTAAAGCAGAGGTGAAAGGAGGCCAAAATCCAGAGACGCCCCCGTCTGAACTGCAAACAGCCACTTCGCAAGAGAGACGTTGCACAAGCATCTCCGCAGGAGGAACAAGTGAGGGATGGAAGAGCGAGAGAGGGACGAGGGAAGCGAGTCTCATGGGTCCGTCTATGATCTCTAGCCTACTTCCCTGCAGTGTCACATCTAGGAAGGAGGAAGGTCACGTGCTCACAAAGACCCGCACAGGAAAAGGCCGCAAACACACAATCATCCAGACCTTGGTTCTTTTTTCTCTATGGTAGTCCAACACTTGGAGACTCGCACTTATAGAAGAGTTTTCCTTACGTTCACTATGTTTTGATTTATCGCTGCCATTGGAACAAACCTCGGATCTCCAGAAAGGTAACTTTACAGGAGAGCAAAATCTGTAGTAGTGCACTGTTTAAGTGAACACCGTATTTTTATTACGTCCATCCATCCGTTTTCCAAGGTGCTTCTCCGTCAGCGTCGTGGGGGGTGCTGGAGCCTATCCCAGCAGTCATCGGGCGGAAGGCAGGATACACCCTGTACAGGTCGCCAGTCCATCGCAGGGCAGACAGACAGACACAGACAGTCACTCACTCACACACTCACACCCAGGGGCAATGTAGCATGCCCAATTGGCCTGACTGCATGTCTTTGGACTGTGGGAGGAGACCGGAGAACCCGGAGGAAACCCACGTGGACACGGGGAGAACATGCAAACACCACACAGAGAGGACCCCGGTCACCCGGCCGGGGAATCAAACCCAGGCCCTCCTCGCTGTGAGGCGACAGTGCTACCCATTTTATTTTTATCACAGTGAATTGAAATTTGGGCCCATTTAGCTCGTCCAGAATGAGCGAGCAGAGCGAGTCTTTGCGTCAGCGGCCTGGTGTGTCAGTTGTGTGTGTATATTGTCGTCTCTTGCTTTCGTTATACACTGTGACGTTTTCTGTTAGATTTCTGTAAATTAAAATTCAGAGATTTTTTTTTTTTCCTTATAAATTAAATGAAAAAAGGCCAATCATTCTGCATGATGTCATCAGTCACATCACATATACGCTACCTTCAATTCCTTCAATGTCCTGCAGGGCAAAACACACAAAACAGTCCTCCACAAAAAATGTTTCCCCCAGATTTAATGTGTTTTCCCATCTCTAACAGTCCATATAAAACCCAGAAGACTCATGTAGGTTCACTGGTGGTTTTGGATAGTAAATAAAATATTGACTATATTTGTTGTAGTCAAGGCAACCCCTGGTTCCTATCACCACCACTGGAAAGGAATCTGAACCATTACACAGCAAACCACTCGAATCAGTATGTTTACACCTCACGCACTGAAATATGGGGAATTTCGCCACACACTCTGGGGTGGTCAGTCCAGTGCTCAGCTGCTTTGTTTGATGTGTCCGTCTCCTTTTTCCAGTGAGATTCTTCTTGAGAGCTACACATCCTTTTAGACCTTTGAAATCATGAAAGGGTTCTTCAGATTCATGCAGAACATGTGGTAGATGGTTCTATACAGAACCTTTTTGAAAAGGGTTCTTTGCATCATGAAAGCGTTCTTCAGATTTATTGAGAATGTGCTGTAGATGGTTCTATATAGAACATTTTTGAAAAGGGTTCTTCTATTGTCACAAGCTTGATATTGTAACAAGGGTAGAACCCTTGGGTGCTATATAGATCCCTTTTCAAAAAGGTTCTACATAGAAGTAGAGAACCCTTTTCAAAAAGGTTCTTCAGATTTATTGAGAATGTGCTGTTGATTGTTCTATATAGAATTTGAAAAGGGTTCTTTGCATCATGAAAGGGTTCTTCCGATTTATTGAGAATGTGCTGTTGATGGTTCTATATAGAATTTGAAAAGGGTTCTTTGCATCATGAAAGGGTTCTTCTGATTTATTGAGAATGTGCTGTTGATTGTTCTATATAGAATTTGAAAAGGGTTCTTTGCATCATGAAAGGGTTCTTCCGATTTATTGAGAATGTGCTGTTGATGGTTCTATATAGAATTTGAAAAGGGTTCTTTGCATCATGAAAGGGTTCTTCAGATTTATTGAGAATGTGCTGTAGATTTTTCTATATAGAACATTTTTGAAAAGGGTTCTTCTATTGTTACAAGCTTGATATTGTAACAAGGGTAGAACCCTTGGGTGCTATATAGATCCCTTTTCAAAAAGGTTCTACGTAGATGTAAAGAACCCTTTAATTGGAGCGCTCATGGTCGTTCATAGAATTTTTTTATTTTATTTTATTTTGCTAAAGAACCCACAAGGAACCATCTTTTAAGACTGTACTTATTGTCGTTACAATGAAATATAACATTTCTTTCTGTAGTGATACAAGTCCAGTAAGATGCACACATATTAGCAAATCCAGTACAGCCTAAATCCTCTGCTGTGCTCAGTATTCACAGTACTCTGCAAAAAAGTACAATCAAAAAAAGTACAGTTTATTCACGTTTCAGGAATGTTGAGATATTCCACTTCATATCAAAAAATAAATGGAAAGAAATGAGTTTCCAAAAAAAAAGATCAAGAGAAAATCTTCCTTTTTACCACCCAACGTCTCAGTTCCCGATTTCTGTATTGCTTGGCTACGTTGTAAATGAGGGTCTCTCTCAATGAATTCTGAGTTTAACCTCTTATTCTCCAGTGTATGTTTTGGTTTGTCCATCTAATTTGACCAAATCGTAAGCAAATTATTCAGAAATTGCATGAAATAAATGTTTAGCGATTAATAAAGATTAATTTAATTAATTTAACAGCTCCCTTCAAACTAACTAAAATGTGTTTTATGATCTACACATATCACTATATGCTTACAATTTACTGCTGAAAGCCAAAAATCTCAGTCACTCTGTGTATCATTTTATAAAAATAATTTTTACAGAGCAGGTCACTGAAGAGACGCTGTCTGTTTATAGTTTATAGCCCAGATTTGGGGAAAAACGGGTCGAGTTCAGCTTCTTTTATTATAAGGGTTTAAAATGACATCACCGTCTATTAGACTGGAGAGAAGAGCTACAGCCTCACACGACGCCCAGCTTCTGAATGGAGCTTATGGAATATGAACGTTATGAAGACCATGAAGTGCATTTTAAAACCACCAGTGGTTCCAAGGAGTTTAAGAGGTGGTGAAAATGAGGTTGAAGGACTTTTTTTTTGTTTGTTTTTTTTTTTTGTTTGAAACCTCCCAGCTGACTTCACATATGCAGACATTTCATAATGACTGAACCACCAAAATGGGCCAAAATTACTCAGAATAAAAATCCCATTAACTTGCACTAAAGTTAAAAGAGTTAAAACGACCATTTCTGAGATACAAGCTGTTCCTACATTCTAGCTTTAATTTCCAAATAAAGTGATGATAAATACACAAGAATTAAAAACATGATTGAGATACTGAAAAAATGGGGCTCCTAACAACCACCTGGAAGACCTGGTCGACACCAAAACTGCCCCCATCAGATAAACAGCACTTTCATCTCTGAGAGAGAGGAGAACATCAAGCTGCTTCAGATCTGAAAAAATCCACAGGGGTTTCTGTCCATCCTTCCACTGTGAGAAGACCACTCAGCGCTGTGGGTCTGAAAGGAGGTGTAGCTGATCAAGAAGAACCTCACTGAGAAAAGGAGGCGGACACATTGAACAAAGAAGCTGAACGATGGACCCCAGAGTCCAGACCTCAACACCACTGAGTGTGTTTGGGAATATTAGGATCATGAAAGGCAGAAAATGCAACCAACTTCAAAAACTGAATTTTGAAGGTGTGAAAAACAAACAGATTTCTTTGCGTCTCCTGAAATAAACCGAAGCAGTTATAAAGGTAGGACATGGAAGCTAAACACTGAAGAAAGTAATACTACATGTGTTTGTTGAGGCTTTGGTGAAATATTTGCTAAGTATGTTTTCTTTTTCCGCTACACCAATAATATCTGTCAGCAGAGCCGTACAGCCACAGTTTCACTCCAGCAGGTTCAAGCCAGTGGCATTCAGCGCATCCGCCGACACTTGTTTTGGTTTTTCTTATCGAGTGTTAATCAAAATTTCAGTTGCTTTCCATGGTTTTCAAATAAATTTTAGACACGTTGGGCATACGCTATATTTTAAAGTTTAGCCTCGTGTCCAAAGGTTCTTTTGGGGTATGTTGCCTTGAGGCAACGTTGTGCGACCATGAGAAGAAATTATACAATGCTGTGTGCTTGCGACTGGATAAATCCATTCCACTGTCAGGCAATGTTGCTTCTAGGCAACATATTCCTGCAAATTCTCATAGGAAACACTCAAGGAAAAAACATTATATTCAATGTTTAATTTACTCAACCTCTTATTTCTAACCTCATCAGTGTCTTTGAATATATGTAATGTTATTGCAATGTGAGGAAAACTGGTTTGTTGCCCTTAGGCAACATTGTGCAGTAGATGGTTAAACTGAGAATGAAAAGCTTTAGATAATAAAAAAAATAAATAAATAAATAAAGGAAAAAAAAAACATTAAGTGTTTGTTTCTGATGGTTTTGTAATGTGTTTTGGCTTATGGTTTACCAGTTACCCGTGGTTAATTTGTATATTAACAACTGTCTCCCTTCCTGAAAGGTAATATGCATGTTGACACATATGACCAGCACAAACAGGAGACTGTTCCACTGGCCTAAAACCACTGGAGTGAAACAGCGGGTGTAAATCTGCAGCCCTGCCGTCAGACCCTTCTCCCCTGCACTGAAAAAAAGGAATAACCTGTACTCGATGGCTCTTCTGACCAGACAAAGTAAACGAAAGGTGGTCTCTGACTTTTGCACAGAACTATATATGCTTACTAAAACGCATGTTGTAGACAAATCTACGGCCACATATTTCACTCTACTTCTTAAAAAAAATAAAATAAAATAATTCCGAATATCCCCTTTCATTGATTCCTTACTCAGTATCTTGAAAACCAGACAAAAACAGGCCAGGAAATCCAAATCCTTCCAAACTGCCAACAATCATACACGCAGACGAAAACAAAGCCCTCATGCATGAGCTCATGAAGGGGGAGAGGAAGTTTCCCTGAGAAATTAGGAACTGTAGTCTGAAAGGAAAGTCAGTGTTTACATACAATAGAGCTGATGGAGACAAAAATCGCTGAAGAGTGGATGTAATAGAGGGCTTTAAGGAGGAGGCATGTCAAGGCATGTTAGTTAGAAACTCTCCACTCTCTTGCTCATCAGCCGGGGTCAACAGGGACAAGTCACGTGACCCGAGAGCCCTCGGGGCAGCTGTCATACCTTCCACACTGCATTCTGGGAGCTACAAGTCTTCCTCTATTTCTGCACACTGGGAGCTTCAGCTTTAACCTCTTAAACTGTAGACTTATTATTCAGTAACTAGGGAGTGGAAAATGTTATCGTCAAGCTGTTATCATTATCATGATAAATCATATCATGGTATGCTTGTCTGAACGTATTATGGGTACTGCGAGTGCTTCTAGAACACTGAAGAACTCAAAAAAATTACCCCAATTTTTGAGAGCCAGCAACCAACAATGGAAAAGTGGAAACTGCATAGTAACAAGTAGCAGTCCATGATGACATCTATTTTGCCGTATCTTTCAGCTTTAGTAAATACTATACATTATTTAGTAACAACTATAAAATCCTGATGTGAAAGTTTTATAAGGAATTATGTGCTACAGCATTCCAGATAAACTTAGTGAGAACTGGTCACAGTGGTGGTGTTAGGAACCAGACGTCTGTAACTGTAACTGCCACCTTATGTTTTTATTTGGGGTATTTTTGTGAACTTTAAGTTTTTCACCGTGCACTGAGATCAGAGCTAGGGACTCTGCATTGCAATAGTGGAGTTTGAGTAAGCCACGAGTTGAAAAAATTCTTACCATGATGGTGTTTGACCAGGCCATGAGGCAAAACACTTCTCACCACTGCAGTGGAGCTTGACCGGGCCATGACCCGGGACACTTCTCACCACGGTAATGGAGTTTAACGAGGCTGTTGAGCCGGGACACTAACTGCAGCGGCGGAGTTTAACGAGGCTGTTGAGCCGGGACACTAACTGCAGCGGCGGAGTTTAACGAGGCTGTTGAGCCGGGACACTAACTGCAGCGGCGGAGTTTAACGAGGCTGTTGAGCCGGGACACTAACTGCAGCGGCGGAGTTTAACGAGGCTGTTGAGCCGGGACACTAACTGCAGCGGCGGAGTTTAACGAGGCTGTTGAGCCGGGACACTAACTGCAGCGGCGGAGTTTAACGAGGCTGTTGAGCCGGGACACTAACTGCAGCGGCGGAGTTTAACGAGGCTGTTGAGCCGGGACACTAACTGGGCCTGGGCCACAAGCTGGGACACTTTCCACTGCAGTGGCAGAGTTACAGTAGGCAGTGAGCTAGATTTTGACTTGGCTACAAGCTGGTTGGCTGCAAGCTGGAGAGGAGCTAACTGGGCCATTAGCTTGGGACTTTGTACCTTGACAGCAGAGTTCGACTGGGCCATGAGCCGGGGATTTTGCATGGCAACAGCACAGCACAAATAATTTGTTTTCTGTTTTACCACCCTTTTACCATCATCAACACTACATACAAAAACCAAGAAGACATGCAAGTTCAGAGACATCACAACCACCTCCATGAAGAAATCAGAGTTGATAAGTTTCTCTGCAATAAAAAAAACACAATCTTATTGACCATTGCTGTGCTCAGAAGTATGTGGGTAGTGGAGCAGAGTATATAAAACAGTGCACAAAACTTCACACTGGAGGTTTCCTGCCTTTATATGTCAAGCACAGTGCTCACACGCTGTTGACCTGTCCATACAAAATGAATAATTGCTCCACTACCAGTCTGCCTTCTGTTTGTCTGATAAACAGATTAACATTCCAACGCTTTAAAATGGCAAAATGTTAGCTGCAGTGAGTCATGGCACACTTAGAATTGTATCTGATCATACATCTTGCTCAAACAGGTCACAGCTGAAGGAGGTATGCATCTGGGGGGGGAGAAAAAAAAAAAAACGTTCTACAGTGCCCAAGACACACTCAAGCCAAAGCCTCATTTCTGAGAATTCACCAAGTGATGCATTTCAACACCTTTGCTGTACAACCGAAATACAAACACCAGCATGATGCAATACATGTATAACTTAGCTCTGATCTACAAGAGGATCCCCAGTTAATATAACCAGTGCCACATTAAGCCATTTGTAGCTCTAGGCTACAAAATATTTGAGGCCCCGTATACATGAAAAAGTGAGAGGAGCCCTCAGGCCCTTCTAGACCTTCAGAGGAGGCTTAATGATTTCAGCTCTGTACTTATTTGTTCGTTTTGTTTAACAGAATCATGAATGTTGTAGTTAAACTATACAAGTATTGTAGTAATACTTTTAATTCACCGTTTTGATTCAAAGCAGAGGGTTAATTTCCACGCCCAGCGGAAAATTATCAAATCAGGACTGTTTTTCTTTTCCACTGTGGTATTTAGGGAGATGCAGTCAAACCAGCTCTCCTATTGGTTAGGCCTTCAGGAGCTTAACTGAAGGCCTTACAGGTCACATTAACTACCAACTTAATTAGGAAGTGATCGAAAAATCAACCAATCATGTCATTTACAATAGTATGGGATATTTTGTCAGGGAGAAAAAAAAAAAAGAAAGAAAAACACACTATGCCTTTTGGAAGTTCTAGATACATCACTGACTAGGAACACAAGTGATAGCCTAACCAGAATTCAGTTGTGAGAAATGGAAAACAGTAGCTCAATATCAGGAGTGAAGAAAAAAAAAAAAAAAAATACACCAAGGTAAAAGATAATGTCCCTCAAGCTTCAAATAAACCATAAAGAATGTCGCTCAAGCTCCAAATGTCCACGTTTAATCTAGAATGGCCAAGGAAAGGTTATGCGAATTGCTGCAAGCTTATTGCTAACCTTCTACAAGGATCCCATAGGGACACTAGCACTAGAAATGAGCATTATCATGGAGGTTTATTCTATTTATTTATTTATTTTTTACATGTATGGCTCAGGCTGAGGGTCTTGCTACATTTGTCATGATTCACCCCTGATGATGTTGTATATGTATACACATACAAATGAGGACAGCATAACAGGGTTGACTATTTTTGTGAGGTGACTAGACAAATTTACTGGGATAAACTGGTGTTCTTCACATCTGTAACACACTAATAGCATTTTAAATCAAGACATTTTAGTGGAATTGCTGATCATACTTGGCAAAGCACAGCATCCACCCTCACGGGCTGTCAACTGCTGTTGTTAGTCCTGCTGTGCTGAAGTTCCTCATGCTACTGCTGCTACCGCAGAAATGCTCAACACACTTTGAATAACCTACTATGGAACATTTTCCATGGTTTTATTCACCCACTCCTCAAATGACTGAGCTGTTCTCAATGTGGCTATAGATTATAACATCCCTAGAGATCGAGAGCCAGCATTGCGCCATTTGGTACATCGTCCAGAGATATGTACTCTGACCAACATTGATACGAGTATCTGTAAGACTTAACATATATTGAATGGACAGAAAAGCTTAGAGTGAATAGATGCTTATAGCACTGGAATGTGCTACTGATTGGAAAACTTAGCAGCAAATAGAGACGCACATTTCAAAAGTTATTACTCTAAATGGCCATGGGAAATATTTTGGTTACTATGGGTTAAACTTTTTTTTTTTAAACAAACTGTGGCGAGGTCCTAAGTTGGAGTCCATAAGCAGCCTAAACAGGCAATATGGCCATGAACATGATACACAACATGACATTATCCACCTATAACGTACATCCGAATTGGTGTCCCTGCTGGGGAGTGCTGCTTCGGCCATATTTGTGTGTTTGTAGCTCCTATAAAGCAGACAGTTATATTACTTGAATGGAACTCAGGGGAGCCAATTATGGCCTTTGGTGCACTTCATGAGAAACAACCTGGCAATTCTGAGAACTCCTCCACGGACTGAAAGCAAAAGTGGCACAAGTGACAGCTGCACCGCCCTGCGCCTCAAACGCCAAGCAACCGAAACACACAACCATTTCACACTGCTTTATTCTCCTTTTGCCAGCCAAAGGCTACCTGAAGCGAGAGTTCATGCTGAGGCGCTTCACACTTTGGGCAGAATCTGCAGACAGGCAGAATCGCATCCTTTAAGCGTTATCAGCAAAGACACATGTACCGTTTCCACTTCCAGCGTGAAGTTCATTACACTCCGAGTTTAAATGCGTCCAAACGCACAAACTGAACAGACAGGCGGAGAAAATCCAGTCTGAACGCAACAGATGCCGTGTGAACTTGGACTACGTCATTCTAAAAAGAGAGAAGTGAAGAAAACTGACCGCTACGAACAGATTTGGCAACAATGCACACCTGTACTCAAAACTAAAAGCAATACGTTTCCAACAGCAACCAAACAGGCTTAAATGATCACAGATCATGGCTCTAATACAGCTATTGAGCCAGGCTTGTTTTCACCAACCGTGGGAATTCTCCATTTAAAAGCCATTACAAGAACACCTGTTTTTAAAAAATCAACTGCCTTTCCAAGACAGACCATCAAAAAATTCTCAAAGTAGCCAAGATCTCCAATTGTATTCGCCTTTAACAGGTGCTGTCCAGAAAACCACCTCACGAATGGCTTTCATAGAGGGAAATTCCAGCATAATTCAGTTGTTGAGATGTAAACAAAGTCATTCAGATCTGATATGAAAGACTTTGTTCTACAGAAACTTGCCGAGTCATAAGAGTTCACGGTGGTGGTAGGAAGCCGAAGTGTTTCATGCCACTAAAAGCTCTCTAACAAAACAACGTTACAGTCAGTGGTTGTAAATACGCCGCCTGATGTCCCAGACATTCTTTTCTGATAAAGAAATGTTTTAAGAAGGTTTTTGGCCTACAGACATATTCATTCAGGGTGGAAGAGTACATGCAGGGTGTGATGAGACAAAATAGTCCCTTACAATAACTTATTTACCCAGATTTATTTCTATATCGCCATCAACATTAGTGTAGGTTCACTGTGGTTTTAGACAGTAAATAAAATGGTTATATTTGCATAGGCAACCATTGAATCTATTCAGCAACACTACAGTTTCGCTACAATGTACCATTTCACACTAAAACAATGATTTGTTTATATCTCAACAACAGAAAAAACCATCATTGAGGGCTGTTCAACTTTAAGCTTGGCTCAGTCAAACTGTGAACTTTGTTTCACAATGGTGGATAGATTTTTTTCCACAGTTTACATGTTCGATTATACCACATGCCTAACTTGTTCCAGTGCCGACCAAGTTCGAGATTTCGCCTTATATACACTCACGGGCCACTTTATTAGGTTCAATTGCTTAACACAAACAGCTAATCAGCCAATCACACGGCCACAACTCACTGCATTTAGGCATGTAGAGGTGGTCAAGACGACTTGCTGAAGTGCAGACCGAGCATCAGAACGGGGAAGAAAGGGGATTTAAGGGACTTTGAACGTGGCGTGGTTGTTGGTGCCAGACGGGCTGGTCTGAGTATTTCAGAAACTGCTGATCTACTGGGATTTTCACACACAACCATCTCTAGGGTTTACAGTGAACGGTCCGAACAAGAGGAAATATCCAGTGAGCGGTCAGTTGTGTGGACGAAAATGCCTTGTTGATGTGAGAGGTCAGAGGAGAATGGGCAGACTGGTTCCAGATGATAGAAAGACAACAGGAACTCAAATAACCAACTAAAACCTCTGAGGAACGTTTCCAACACCTTGTTGAAAGTCTGCCACGAAGAATTAAAGCAGGTCTGAAGACAAAAGGGGGTCCAGCCTTTTACTAGCAAGGTGTACCTAATAAAGTGGCCTGTGTGTGTTGCTTTCAGACCAATCAGAGCAGAGCTTCTCACCGACCAGGGTCAGGATTCTGACCAATAAGGAACATGGATATCAAGCATATGAAGCAATTATTACTCCAATAAGCACCACCACAGTACGTTGGCAAGAGCACTGCTTTTTGCTGCTATAAATGCTTTAAATTCTACATATTTATCAAGTACGACTTTTTTCTTCTTCAGAAAATAAGCCCCTCCACTCCTCGTCGAGCTTCCGCCCAAGGATTAATTACGGTCTGACTGGGTTAACAGATCTGATACCACCGTTTACCACAAACCCACATTCTGCCAATTAAGCTACACACAAAAAAACAGGATACATAGCGGTAATACAATGGGCACTAAAGTGACTTGTTTTATTGCTGTAAAAAATGAAGGGATCTATAATGTAATAATTAAAATGAGCAATTAACGATTAGGAAAAAACTTAAAATGTGTGTCCACCTTTAAAATGGTGATTCTGGGCTGCCCCACCTCACTGACCGTGAACTACTCCATGTAATATGTTCATTAAAATCTAGCAACAGCATAACTAAAATCTTATTCAAAAGTTTCAAGCGATTTAAATGTTAAATGAAAGTTTTTTCTATTTATGCATTTCCTTTAACAAAAAAAAAGTCATTGTAACCTGCATAGATTCCACTTATTATGATTTATACAGGTAATGTCAGTAAACTATATGGTTTCTACCCAGATAGCGAGCACACATCAGTCTGCTGGCTTGAAAAGGCCGGCACCCCATTCACTGCTTGCCGCTGCTGGTCCACCATCGGACCACTACTTTTAAATCTCTCCAAACAGATTTTAAAGGCACAGAGACTTTTATTTTGTAAAATAAACTAAGACAAATATTATAAACATAACAGAGGAAAAGAAAATATGACTAGGTCTAATATCAAATGATGTTATAGGAAATGTTTCTGACTCTGTACCAAATTAAAATTAGTTAATAAACCAATTTGCAAAGTATAACTAAAGAAATTAAGGAAGGAAAAATCAGTATATTGGACTGAGAGTGGGAAAATGAGCAATGTTAACTGGAACTCCAGAAAACACAGCAAAATGCCATTGGACCACCAGCTTGGCCATTGGTAGTCCACTATCCTCTTGCTATCAGGGTAATGGTAGTTTAAATGCCACATGTGTAGCTGGCCGAACCTACGCCATCTTATTTCAGACTAAATTCATGACCTTGCTACGCATTATTTTCATCTTCAATCATTTTAAATGAAAGTGAAAATGACGGTTATGCTTCTTACCACTGCATTCATATCAGCTAAACGGGTGGACGTTGAGCTCAACTCTGTGAAAGCTAATATCAGATTTGACAGCCAGAGGTGGGAAAACACATTTTCTGAAGGTTCAACACTTATTTTGAATAATCCTTTGTTGAATTACACTAAAAAAGGAAAAGTTTGAGTTTTGAGGCATAAAAGGAACTCTACTGACAGGACATGCTAGTCAGATTAGCAAACAAAGCTACTACAAAAACTACCAAATCTCGATGAACTTGCTGTGGAAACGTTTACCACAGTATTACACCCAGCCAGTCCCAAAGAGCCACACAACAGCGCAGTTTTAGCCTTTTCCCTGCTTTAACCTGCTTTCCCTGATTCAGCTCATTACCTGCTAGCTAATTCGCTAACTAGCAAAACATTAGTGAGGGGAATTAGCAGCGCTAAAGGAGGAGAAACACTGAGCTGAGGAAGCTAAAAATAAGCTGCTAACAGCTGGATTTCAGTGAGCCCCGGCCCGCCAGCTCCTCTGAACGCTACACCAAGCGATATGTGCAACAACTAGCGTAACGTTTCACTTGATTCCTGAGACAGAGGCGCCCATCTTATGTCTGTCGGGGCGGCGTCCGTCTCAGCTGTGTTTGGACAGGCTCCTCTCCCCCTGCTCTGCATCGAAACCTCAGCCAGTGAGGTTCTGGGACAAGCCCAGGCAGTGCAACAGCAGCAATGAGAAATATGACAGGAATCTTTAAGGGGTATTCCCAGAGCTAGCTGAGGCTGTAGCCTGAGGCACGATCGGCTAATACTGCACTCATATCCTGCACTCTCCTCAAGTCCCTGCGCTAACTAAGCTCGGATTGAACAGTGTGGTGTAGAGGTGTACAGGGAAAAGAAAGGGCCTCAAGTTGTGCACTTACTTCCACAAGCTGGCCGTTTTTTCAGTCTAACCACCACAAAAGTGACCATAACTCAAGAAAATCTGTGTGGCTATTGCTGCGGAGAAGCATTTACCACAGATTCCCGCCAATTATGCCATACAGGCACCAAACAGTGTGGCGTGTTTCCGGCTCCAACACACCCAAATCGACGGCCCACTGAATTGCATAGCTGATGATCAGCTAATTACCACAGATACTTCCTATTTTACCCCATTTTCACAAAAACGAAAGGCTAGATGACGCAGGGAAACGTCTCTACTGGCTCCTGAACCGCCACAGCGATGGTGAAACCCTGGTCGGTGACTCATGATGAATCCTGAACTGATTTATGACCTCTGAATGCTTTTCAACCGTAAAAACTCTACCCCCCTCCCCAGCACCCTTGCGCTTCTCTCTACCTTCAGCTTTGAAAGACCGAGGCGGTGAACAACGCTCGATTGTCAGCAAATGGGAGATCTAACCGTCACAAATGGGGAGACACAAAAAACACAACCAGCCCTCAATGTCCTTCTGCAACTTGAGCTAAATCAATGCCACAGACGTGACGTCAACTCCTCCTGTTCAACGGTTAACAAACACAGCACAAAGAGGAAACTCTGAGCACGAAAAATTAGAAAAAATAAAACAAAGAGGAAGCACGTTTTGCATTTCACTGCTAGCCGCCATGCTAGCAACCCAATTCGTCACAAACACAGACAAGTCACCAGACAGCTGGGGGCCGGTTCCCTACTCAGGAACTTTAGTGTCTAATATTCCATACAAAGACAACACTTCAGCTCAGCTTTTGGATTGTTTCACTACTTTTAATTCTGTTAACAAAGCTGTAAGCCAACTCTATTGCTGCCCTGTCAACCTTGTGGTTTAGAGGCCACATGTTTGAACAGCAAATTCTCTGCCCATCATGACCCTGCGGCCTGACCTTACAAGGGAATTGCAATTTAAAGGAATGATTTTGTGGAAAGTCTTGTGGCGAATCAGTTATCACTGGGGGCAGTCGTGGGCTGGAGGTTAGGGAACCAGCCTCGTGACCGGAAGGTCACCGGTTCAATCCCCAGAGCCGACAGCACATGACTGTGGTGTCCTTGAGCAAGACACCTAACCCCAACTGCTCCCCGGGCGCTGCGGATTGGGCTGCCCACCGCTCCGGGCAAATGTGCTCACTGCCCCCTTGTGTGTGTGCGCTCGGTAGTGTGTATGTGGTTCTTCGAGTGTTCATGGTTGCACATAGAGCCACCGTCTTTACTAAAGAACCGCAGAAGGACCGTCTAGAAGACTGTATGACCCACACAAACGTGTGTGAATAGGAACTAGCAGGAACTTTGCAACATGCATCACACTGGGAACAAACTGCTGACAGAAAAGATTTAATGCACATGACTGTCCTTGAGCAAGACACCTAACCCGCAATTGCTCCCTGGGCGCTGTGGATTGGGCTGCCCACCGCTCTGAGCATGTGTGCTCACTGCCCCGTAGTGTGTGTGTGCTCGGTAGTGTGTATGTGGCGTTTCACTTCACGGATGGGTTAAATGCGGAGGTGAAATTTCCCCGTTGTGGGACTAATAAGGGTCTCTTAATCTTAGTCACATGTTTGGTGTCCATATTTTGGTACTTTAGCTTAGTTCTGGAGCTAACAGAAGTCAATAGTCACCCAAAATTTCTTGGTCAATATATCCTAAAAACGTCAACCTGCTTAAACCCCACAGTATTTGTTGGCACAGTATGACTTGGCTACACCTTAATGAAGCGAGACGTTTTGAGGATGCATTTACAGAAAAGATTTGGGCGACTATTGACTTCTAGTGTTAGCCTTGCTTTGGCCGATTGTCTGAGGCAAGTTAGAATACATGTACGCTTTTCATTGAGCCAATCCATTAAAATATATGCCGAATTAGATTTTAACCAGAAAATAGTTTGCCTCAACCAAGGAGCTAATCAGGGCTAATCTAAAGCCATGGAAAAAAAAAAGTGAAAAAAAGAAAGATAGAAAAGCAGACATATCACACTCCACCCACATGCTCACAAGCTGTGGTGCAATATTTCCTCTAAAACAGTTAGCATCTCTCGCAACAGTGAGCTGACATTGCATTAGCTGGAGCTCAAAGGAAAAAAGCACCTTGACGACTGAGCGGATATCGCTGCGCTGCACAGCGGCGCTCCTGAGAAATTCTCATATCAATCTAGATCAATCAATATGATATTGATATGACTGGCTGGACACATGTACACTCTTAAAATGAGGTTCTCCAAGGGCTCTTGGTATACAGAAACATTCAAAGAACAACGTACATGCTTATGGGTTCGTCGCATGGTGCAATGGTTCTTCAGATTGATGGAGAATGTGCTGTATATGGTTCTATACAGCACCAAAAAGGGTTCTTCTATTGTTACACGCTTGGCATCATAAGAGCAGGTGCTATATAGCACCTTTTTCAAAAAAGGTTCTCTCCAGAACCACATACCCCACATTATCCATCAATCTAAAGAACCACTTCAACACAAAAACAGTTTAAGCAGGCAAATGGTTCTTTGAGTGTGCATGGTTCTACACAGAACCACTGTCTTTACTGAAGAACCCTAGACGAACTATAGAAGAGGGCTCTTCTATTGTTATACATGACATCACAGCAGGTGCTATATACCACCATTTTACAAAAAGGTTCTATACAGAACCATATACAACACAGAAATGTTTCGCCACAACCAGAACACTGTAAGCATGCAAATGGTTCTTTGAGTGTTCCTGGCTCTACACAGAACCAATGTCTTTACTAAAAAGCCTAGATGGACCCAAGAAGAGGGTTCTTCTATTGTTACACACTTGACATAACAGCAGGTGCTATACACCATCATTTCCAAAAAGGTTCTATACAGAACCATATACAACACCTTCTCAATCAAAGTACCATTTCGCCATGAAATGAACCCTTTAAGCATGCAAGTGGTTCTTGGTTCCACACAGAGCCACTGTCTTTACCAAAGAACCCAAGAAGAGGGTTCTTCTATTGTTACACACTTGACATCAAAAACAGCCAAACCCAACACATTCTCCAATCTAAAGAACCATTTCAACACAAAAAAGAACAATTTAAGCATGCAAATCGAGTATTCATGGTTCCACATAGAGCCACTGTCTTTACTAAAGAACGGCAGAAGGACCGTCTAGAAGACTATGACCCACACAAACGTGTGTGAATAGGAACTAGCAGGAACTTTGCAACATGCGTCACACTGGGAACAAACTGCTGACAGAAAAGATTTAATGAACACCAGCTTCAACCTGGCAACCCGAAGCCTCAATGTCTTTCCTTAACCTGTAACAACCCCCCACCAGGTTCCCTCCCCCCAGGGGGGGACCACAAGAGACCAACGGATAAGGCCACGGCTAAAGCAGCCTAAATCAGGGTCATATGGTGGATTTTAATTCCCTATAAAAACCACCAACTCTTAACACGGCGGACCCTCGGGCCACCGTCTCCCCGGCAACCGCGGCACATGACGCCGGCGCCAGCGGACCTGTGACAGCACAGTCATCGCCTGGCTGCAGATCAGCTGACTGTCGCTTCCTGTTTGTGAGAGAGGGATTTAAAAAGAGAAGAAAAAAAAAAAAAAAAACGAAACGGCGCACTGTTGCGCAACCAGTCGAGGAAGCGAAAGTGTGAAATCTTGTGCGGAGAGAAAGAAAAGGACATGACACGAAAAATCACCCGGCCCCATCTGAAAGCTTTAAATCTGTCAACCGCCGCTCAATCCGAGCCTTCGTGGAACACGACACACCGAACTCGGCGAATGCAGCATCAGCGCCGAGAACGTTACCAGGTTAAAGGGTGATAATCTGACAAATCAAAAGCACAGTTTTCCCCCTGAATGAGGAGCTTTGAAAAATGTATATCAGGTACAGGGTTATGATGTAAACAGTCTTTCAGAGTGGTGTTACGAGGAATGCGTTTTTCTAGAGAATTCCTTACAGTGGTGGTGATGGGAACCACACGTCTGAAGAGTTTAATGCCTCTGGAAACAAAGTTATATGAAATAGTATGCTTGATGTCAGACACTGTTTGGCACTAAGTTTATAAAAAACTTTTTTTCTTTGTTTTTTTTAATCCATTCATGGTGAAGAGTTCCATGCAAAGCACTGTTAGGCAAAGAATTATCAAAAAAAAATCCTAAATTGACTACATTTCATAATAAAGCACAGAAATTGTGTGTAGACAATTTCAGGTATCAAAAAAAGGGCTATGTGTGTGTTGTAGGCATCATGACCTCTGGTTCCCATCACCACCATTGTACACAAATACAAGTTGCTAAGCACTCAAAATGACCGTTTGTGTTTGACTTATGTAGAAAATGTGCCAAACATTTCCCTTTAACCCTAATGTAGTCCTCCAAGACATGCTTGGTGTGTGAAGTTCACCTTCTTTAACGCTCTTCACTGGCGCTAGAAGAACTAATGAAGCCAACAAGTAAGTATGAATGCTTATGACGATTACCCGCATGTCTAAATCACACTCGCCTCAAACTGCGCCAGACTGTTAAGTAACCTCACCAATACTGACCCAAACTTTTCTTGAGGTAGGAGCTTGTCTATTCCCTTAAAGTGGAATTCCACATTTTACCCCCCAAAAGCTCTGCATGATTACACGGCCAGGATGTAAACAGTCATTCTGAACGCTTTGATGTGAAATTCTCTGTTCTAGGCAAACTAAGAGGCAGAAACGTTCCCAGCGGTGGCGATTGGGAACCGGACGTCTCGAGAGTTTAAGGCCTCCCTCACAGAAAGTTACATAAAGTGTTTATGAATGCACTGCCCAATGCCTGAAAGACTGATTTATTAGAGTTATGAGATAAGGACAATAATTTAATACCCGTTCATGGCGGAGACACACATGCAGGCAAAAATAGTCCCTGGAGGAAGCTTATTTTTTCATATTTACCATATTTTACCGTTGCATAGACACGTGTCGGTTCGCTGGTCGTTTTGGATTGCAAATAAAGTGGATTTGTGTGGTAGACACGGTGACGCCTGGTTCCTATCACCACCAATGAGTCTGTAAGTTTATCCACAATGAACCACTTCACTTCAAACCACTCCGAATGACTCCATTTACACCTATATGACGCTATAATGCAGAACTTTTTGGAAAATCAGTGGAACTGTGTGTGGAAAAAACTAAGCCCTGGCATTGGGGTCATCGTTCATAGCCCACTGTTTTCTGCTCGTCATCACAAAATGGCTCGAGGCTAGCACGCCTGGCTGGACACAAGGGCCGACATGCGGCTCTTCTTCTACTGGATACCCTGGTGGAGGCTGGGGGGGCGGGTTCGTGTGCGGAAACGCAGCATACACTGGTAAGAATCTCCACCACATTTGAACAGAACCAACCAACACGTCACAGCAAGCAGAGCGCTGCCAAGTGTGAATCAGCTGAGATTTCTACCCAACTTCACAGCCGTAAACCACCACTAGCTTCAACTCCAGAGGGTTTACAAACAAGGCACGGTCACCTAGGAGACCTTACGACCAGCAATATGGCCAAAGGAATGCGGATACCTCCTTACACGCACATGTAATTATACGAGAAGCTTGGGCCAGGTTTCCGAAGACAACCCGGTCTTTGAGGCATTCAAAAAAACCTCAACCTTCAAACCAAACAGACGTTTTACAAAAATGCCAGGGCAAAGTAAGAATAGCCCGTTCACATTCTTGCGCGTCTTTGACTGGCAGTCGCTCCCACAACCTTCTCTACTGTACCACGCGTGCATTTGAGAACCAGGCTAAGGAATGCGACCCCTGCTCCTTCGCCGAGAGCATGGCCAGGTCACATGACGCGGCTGCCGCTACATGACCCCATTAGTGCGACTAGGGCTGCACCAGCGAGCCGGGTTTTCCCGAACGCGACGCCCTGCTCTTGTTTGTTTGCAGTTTCATCTAAGTGCATTAGACAAGGGTCGAGGCCCCAGAGGCCAATGCTGTCAATCATATGCCGCTTAGTGGCATAATTGCACCTTGGATAGAGCCAGCAGGCCGAAGACGAACCACAGGAGATGCAGCGTTAAGAGCCTGACTGCACTCGTACTGGTGTTGCTGAGGTCTACAGCCAGCAACAGCATCTTAAAAACCCCTATTAAATATTACAACCCTTCTAAAAATGTTATGAGATTCAGAACCCAATTTCATACACAGAGCACTTAGAAAAGGAGCGTAAACAGGACTTTTTAAAAATGCAATCTGTATTAAAAGTCTTTGAAACAGTCAGAACAGCTATTAAAAAGCCGGTCTGAAATTAAACGTACAATCGGATTAGAATTTCAATGGTACATCACATTTTGGTAAAAATAAAAGCAAAACAAAACTGATGTCACTGGTCTAGGGGATGTGGTTTGAGTTGTTCTGAGTCAGGGGGGGGGGGTCCCAGTACCTCTACCTTCAGACCAGTTTTCAGAGAAGGGGCTGAAAATGAGTAAATAAAACAGGCCAAATTCAGCGAAAAAACGAAAAATCCTTGACAACAGGTTTCTTGTGTCATACTCTTAATCCTCCCCTCGGAAAAGGATCACCAAGTGTAACATGTAAGTACTTTTTTCCTGCGTGGATTGCCGTTAAACTCCTCTTCCTCCGTTTCAGACCTTCTCAGCTTGGCACTAAAAATCTGAACAGCTTGTTTTAGAAGGCACTCGACGCACGGTACGTCACCATGACGTGCTTGCGTCACTACAGTAAGGTCCTCGCGCACGCTGAAGTAAGGAAAACAAAAACGGAAAGGTGGCACCGGTCAGCGTGAGAAGTGTGGTTTTTAACTTTGTCGTCATCCAAAAAAAAAAAAAAAAAAAAGTCTTTTGTCTCTTTGTTGTGTGTTTGTCTTCTCTCTCTTGGACAAAAATAATAATCGTGTTGACTCAATACTTCGACAAGGAATCACGACGACGGCGATCCTTCAAAAAAAAGAAAGAAAAACGAAACACGTGACGTCACACGGTTTCATATTGGCTGGCTTCCTAAAGAAGACCAAGCAAAAAAATAATAAAAATAAATAAAAAATACAAAATAAAAGCACGAGAGCAAAACGGAGGGAGCTGCCTGAGAGAGAGAGAGTAAAGGGGAGGGAGAGAGAGAAAAGAAAGAGTAAAGGGGGGAGAGAGAGAGAAAAAAAGAGAAAGAAGAGGAGAGAAAGAGTAAAGGGGGGGGGGAGAGAGAGAGAGAGAGAGAGAGAGAGAGAGAGAGAGAGAGAGAGAGAGAGAGAAGAGGAAAGAGTAAAGAAGAGAGAGGGAGAGAGACTCCCAACAGCCCCAGCTGTCTCCTCCTCCTCCTCCTCCCTTAAAGGAATTCTCACTGCAGCCAAGGCAAAAAAAAAAAAAGGGGGGGGGGGTTGGGGGGGGTGGTTAGACACGTAGCTCAACAGTTCACAACCCCTGCAAAAAAGCGCACGCCCCTCCGGATCAGCAGAGCAACAGGAAAAAAACGGGAATTGCTAAAGTAACCGTCCCCCGTGTCCGTGCTGAAGACGAGCAAGACGGGAAAAAGACTCCAGTGAGCGCGCGCGGCTGTCCGAGTTGGTCTGAACGAAAAAAATGAAAATGAATAAAAAAAATCCCACAACATTCAAGTATTCTGCCATTGTAAACACTGATTTCACCTGTGTCTTGTTGTTTTGTCTCGTGCAACACAAGATAGGCCCTCCGGAGAGAGAGCGCGCGCGAGAGACAGAGAGACAGAGAGAGAGAGAGAGAGAGAGAAACTCTGGCCATGCCACACACGCTCCTTGTTTTTGTCCCCGTAGTCTCTCGGTGCGCGTGCCCGCTCCGCCGCCGCCGCCGCTCCCGTTCCTCTCTCACAGGATCGCGCACGCGCAGCACTGCTCGTCCCCGCCGGGAGCCGCCGCGTAGTTCATCTGCCGGACGATCTCGGCGAACAGCTCGTCCACGGAGCTCTTGTTCTTGGCCGAGGTCTCCATGAACGGGCAGTTCCACTCGTCGGCCAGCGCCTTGCCCTCGCCGGCCGCCACCTCGCGCTCGCCGTCCAGGTCCACCTTGTTGCCCACCAGCACCATGGGCACGCGCTCGTAGCGCTTGACGCGCACGATCTGGTCGCGCATGGGCTTGATGTCCTGGAAGCTCTGCTGGTTGACCAGGCTGTAGACCAGGATGAAGCCCTGGCCGTTCTTGATGTACAGGTCGCGCATGGAGGCGAACTGCTCCGTGCCCGCCGTGTCCAGGATCTCCAGCACGGAGGGCGACGAGTCCACCTCGATCTCCTTGCGGTAGAAGTCCTCGATGGTGGGGTCGTACTTCTCGATGAACGAGCCGGTCACGAACTGCACCGTCAGCGCGGACTTGCCCACGCCGCCCGAGCCCAGCACCACCACTTTGTACTCTCTCATGGCTCCGCGCGCTCGCTCGCTCACCCACTCACTCACACTCACACACACTCACACACACACCGCGCACCCGCGCGCTCGTTTCCCTCTCCTCGGTGAGCGCGAGCCTGCCCCGGGCCGTGCCCCTGCATCAGAAAGCCCGTCGCGGACGGACCGTGTGCGGTGGCTCCGTGTTCAGCGCGCGCACACACTCTTCTCTGTCGCGCTCTCTCGCGCACAAACACACACACACACACACACACTCCCTTCCTGCCCCACAGTCCTCAGCGCGCGACGTCTTCACGTCACAGCGCGAGCGGGGAGTTTCTTAAAGGCGCCGCGCGCCCGCGCAGCACCGAGTCCCTTTATGGGCAACAGGCACCACGCCTGCCCCGCTGGCCGGTACCGGTCCACTGCGGCCTGAGTCACCGCCACCGGGGATAAACACACAGCCGTTTAATAAGACGAGGTAACGAGAAAATGATTCAGAATCATGACTTAATACCTCACAATAATTACCATCTGTAAATAATGAGAATGTTCTCATCATTATTAGAAAGAGTGTCAGTCATTTTTATCAGACGCTGTGTCATAATTTAGGCATTAAGTCTTTATTATTAAATTCAAGCCCATTACTACGAGAAAGTGAGTTATATGATTCTAAATCATAATTAGGAGAAAGTCATAATTATGAGATAGTAAATCATAATTAAGGGACAGTAAGTCGTATTGCTGAGATGCGACGTCATAAACATGAATCTCATTTTTATTAGATACTAAGGCAAAATTATAAGTAAGTCATAATTGAGACAATAAGTCATAATTATAAGATAGTAAGTTGTACATATGAGATGCTAAGTCATAATTGATGATTATGATGTAATGTCATAGATATGAGATTTTAAGTTCTCATTATGAGATGCTGTTGTAGTTCTGAGAAGTCATAATTATGAGATAATAAGTTGTACATATGAGATGCTGTGTCATAATTTAATAAAACTATGTCATAATTATGAGCAAATTAGTCAATATTTAGAGATGCTAAGTCATAATTATGACATCATAAAGACTTAATCTCATTATTGTGACATAATATGTCATAATTATAAGATGCTAAGTCATTATGAGATACCAAGCCATAATTATGGAAAATGTAGGTGGGACTTGAAAGGAAAAAAGGAAAAATATTCTTTGTCTAATGTCTAAGTCTAAATTCTAAGTTAGTCAGAATTTTAACGCATTTCCGGAATATAATATACGCTACGTTTTCACTGAAAGTAGTTTTCAGGAGGCCTGTATTTCTTTTCCTTGCCTATCTTGGGAAATCATAGCCTATAGCCTTGAGCTACACTGTATTATAATATGGGAATTTCACTGAACTGGGGTTTGGCCAGGCCTGCGTCTTGATCTCTAACCAACATGCAGAGATGGACGAAGCACAAAAACCATGTACTTGAGTTAAAGTAGAGATACTCAAGGTAAATATCACTCCAGTAAAAGTAGAAGTTCCTCCCTTTAGACCTCCACTGGAGTAAAAGTACTAAAGTATTTGCCTTCAAATGTACTTAAGTATAAAGTAAAAGTACTAAAAGAGTAAACTTAATTCAACTTAGTTCCAAGTTTAAGTTGAATAAAAACTGGCTTTAAACTCAGGATCACAGATGAGCTCCTTTACTATGTTGATCTGTAGGCGTCTGTTCATAAACATAAACCAGCCCAAACTCATTTACTATAAAATGAAATGGTGTTTGTAGAAATTCAGAAAAAAGCCGCGTCAGTCTCGACTGCATATGTGGACATATTTCTATATTGAGCTCTATTTACACAAAGTTAGGTTAGTTCATCATTTATGTTGAACAGACTCTCCCAAAGTTTTACGCTGCTGCGCTGACGTTGAACCGCGTGCTGCACTGGGTCGGTATGACCAACAGGTCAAAACCAGCTCTAAACAAAGTGACCGCTGGGCCCTGATTGGTGCTCTGGCTTTGCGCTTCTTTCGTTTTGACATGTTACGGTTTTTATACACACAGAAACCAAAAGGAACGACAGATTTCTCAGAATGTAGGAGGAAAAAAAAGATATTAGGCTCTGAAATGTAGTGGAGTGAAAGGAAAAAGTCGCCTAGAGTGGAGAAACTTCAGTACAGATACACCAAAAATACTAAAGTACAGAAACTAATTACATTTACTCAGTTACTCAGTTGCTGTCCAGCTCTGTTAAAATGCTGCCACTGAGGAATCTGTGTTAAAAGAAGTCTTTGGGGAGCCTAGATTAACCTCAGAAGAACATGACTGGCCTTTTCAAACATTGATTAAGTCCTTGGTTTAAATCAGTGAAGATCTAGAATAATCCAGCCCATCAACTCATTTGCACAAGCAAACACACGTCACCTTGTTGTCATATGCAGCCCAGTCTCGTCGAGGCTGGATATTCCCCTCAATCGGCGGTTTACCTAATAGCCGACTGGGAAACCAGTCTGCCTGTTACAGGCCACATTAGGTGTGACTAAAAATAGCTGCTAACCTGTGGCACAGAACTGAGTCACTAGCATTTCCTGTGCATCATCATACAGACAGGAGATAAATGGCTTTTCATATGTCAGACGACTGGTCAGAACATTATGACTGGCGATAGACTAGCTGTGGCTAGGCACGCCCTGGAAACCACCTTTGGCCTTCTCTCGGGGTCGGAGGCGGTTTTGCGTTAGAACAGAAACTTCCGGTTTACACAGCGAGATCATCTCAAGCTGAAAGAGTGATCAGCAGAAATATGTGCGGTATGATTTCCAGGATTTTGCAATACTAAAGCAGACACACCCAGCACAAGGCCTAGTTCTGTCTTCCAGCTCGAATGCCTCAGTGCCATGTGTTGGATATTTTGCAGTGGACATCATTCGTCTGTTATTCATTTCTTCCAGATTTCTCCTTCCCGGACAGAGAAGATGTAGACCAGTGGTTTAGACTGTTACACACTTTTTCAGCACCTAATCGACTAGGAGTGGGTGATATGGACAAAAATCTAACATCACAATACATCAAGGCATGATATCTATCAAATTTTATTTTATTTTTTTAGTTTGTCTAGTTTGATAAGTTGAAAACAGATTTTTTAAAATAAATTTTTTTATTGAGTTTTGGGCAAAGAAGTAAATACGTAAATAAAAACACACAATTTGAATAGAAATGTGAACACCATCATCATTATTCAACGTTCCACGACCCGTGCTGCTGTACATCCATTTATACAGGCCTAATTTTGCTCTCTTTGAATGAAATGAAACATGCAGGTGGTCAGGATCCTTCAAGCAAAACTTCAAATGTACACAATTTTCACTTGTTGGTCAGCCGAAGCCCATTTGGTGTCCAAATTTTGCTTGAAGTCAATAGTCACCCAAATCGTACATCCTCAGACCTTCTCTCACTGCGTCCAGGTCTTCATTAAGGTTTAGGACACAGTATGACTTGCTAGGAACTATAAATATGAACAAACCTTCATCGTATAAGTGAATGCTGCAGGCAGCGACTTTAGAAAAGAGCAGAATTCAGACTTTCTCTGGGGAATTCTGGTTTTCTTTCGTGTGCATGCCTGTGCTGCAGGCATATGGACGCTAGGTTATGTTCTCGACTTCTGTTGTTTTTAGTCTACAGTGCCCATAAGCTAGGGGTGTCAAACTCAACTACTAAAGGGGCCATATGAATAATTCTCAACAAATCTGTGAGCCAGAGAAAATATTTTTATTTCATTTTTAATTAATGTTGCGCTATATCCTGAAGTGGTCATCAAAATACGCAAGAACGTCAGCAGTAAAATATCCTGTCCATTAATACTACTACTAATATTACTGCTATTAATATCAGTAGTATAATCACTTATAATCACATGGGTCCGCCCTGGTGAGCCTTGGTTCCTCCCAAGGTCTCCTCCTCAGCTCTGAGGGAGGTTCTCCCTGCCACTGTCGCCCCTGGCTTGCCCGCCGGGGGGGGGTTTACATTCTTGTTAAAACTTTGTCTTTTCTGGAATTCTGTGAAGCTGCTTTGTGACAACTTCCGTTGTAAAAAGCGCTACAAATAAATTTGATTTGATACTTTGGCTCAGTTTCTGATGTGCAGAGCTGAAGTTAAGTGTTAATATTGGTTAAACTGCAGCTGAAATGCAGCGTATTTGGTGACATGACTGGTGTAGAACGGTGTAGAGGTGTCTAGAAGTGTGGCGTAACCGCTGTCGTTGGATTAGGAAAGTCAGAGCACCCGTTCCATTGCAGTGCATGCTGGTGACTGTAGTGCAGCACATTGTGAAACGGGCAAATTTTAATAGAACATTGAAACACTTCTGTGGGCCGGATAGGATTGTGTAGCAGGCCTGATGAGGCCCGCGGGCCTTGTGTTTGACCCATGGGCCCTAAGCCATAAAGTATCCTAAACCACATTTACAAGTCTGCATGACCTTAATGAAGGATCCAGTTTTAGCAGGTTTTGGGGGACGTACTTGCAGAAAATATTTGGGTGACTATTGACTACCAGGCGTTTTTTTTTTTTTTAAAGCAGTGTTGTAGCTCTAAATACAACACATAACTGCTTACTCAAACAGTACGTAACATACCTCATATATTGTATTTACAGTATTATGTGTATATATACATGTATATATCAACCATAGATATATTTATAATTGTGTATATATTGTTCATATAGTTATGTATTTATATAGATACGTCATATTTATGCCTGTTATTGCACATTTGCATGGTCTGTTTTGCACTATTGCACTTCTGGTAGATGCTAGCAGCATTTTGTTGCCTTTTACTTGTACTGAGCAATGACAATAAAGTTGAATCTATCTATCTATCTATCTATCTATCTATCTATCTATCTATCTATCTATCTATCTATCTATCTATCTATCTATCTATCTATCTATCTAAAGAAGCAAAATTTGGACTATATCCACAATATGCTCAGTAAACAGATGAGTTAATTTGCTGCTGTTGGAACAAAACCCCATTTCTCCAAAATGGTAACTTTACAGGAGAAGGAAAAAACAGTCTATTTTTAATGTAAGTCAATGGAACCACTTTTTTCCAAGTAATATTGGGTCATTTCTGTTGGTCCATTCATCATGAAATTTACACACAAAATAAAGGGCAACATTATTTAAATTATTTTATTTAAATTATGTCAAAAACTAAAAAAACAACAAAACAAATCAAGATCTGAGGTTTTGTTCTGCATTATATATAAACAAGCATTTAAACCCTTTACAATACAAGCTTGTTATTCTATTATTTAGCAGCTACTATGAAACGATTGCGTTAGTTAGCAGTTTAAAGGGTTAAACAAATGGCCCTTAGACGACGTGTAAAGGCCTCTTGGGCAGGGATTTCTATTCTTCATAGTTAATTCTGTTCTATGCTGAAGGGACTCAAAGAGAATCAATCTCAACACTCAATCGTGCATATTAATTATCATGTTCATGTGCTCTGGGGTGTGATACAGCGATGACAGCCGTTCAATCAATCCCACAAACACCTCCAGCCATCAAACAATGATGTGATATTATTGCTTGTTCAGAAGTGGCAGGCCAGTTTATTCCTTCAGGAAATGATGTATTGCTAAGAGAAAGCATCCTAAATATTATCTACATATCTAATATTTCTCACTATGAAACTATCATAAGATTATTTAGCCTTTTTTTTCTTGGTACTTTCTGATTGTTTAAAATAAAATAAGTCTATGTATGTAATACGTGAAAGTATAGGTGGAATCTTCTTATAATGTATTTACAACAATCTCAATATTTGACATATTTTATATTGCCCTACGTTTTGGGAAATTCCACTCCCGAGTCAGAATCGTTTATAGTGGTGGTGATAGGAACCAGACGTCTGAAGAGTTCAGTGCCTCTGAAAGCTCCCTCACAGACAGCTATCATGCTCAGTCATTGCAAATGCACCGCCGGACATTGTTTTATGGTAGTTTTACAATAAGATTTCGCACAATAGTCCACAAAGAAACCACATTTTCCCAGATGTACTGTTTTTACTCCCATCAACATCTCAGAAGACTCTCTCTCTGTTGTAGGTTCACGGGTGGTTTTGGATAGTGAATAACATGGCAGTATTTGCACTGTAGACTGTACAACCCCTGGTTCCTATCACCACCACTGTGAAGAGGTTGGTAAGTTTCATATCACTGATTGAACGATGTAGATGCTTGGAATCGGTGGAATGTCCCTTTAAGGTATTTTCATCAGCCGAGGTGTAATTTTTCATTTTTTCCACAATTTCACCAACGACTCTTTCATCATACAGGGGAGCACAGGGCATTCCAGCCCTGAGAAAACTCAATTAAAAGGTGAATGAGAGCATCCGCCTTCGCTGACAGGTAGAAATCCAACTAATCAGCTCCAGGCCTCGGTGAAGGCCCCATCGATCTGCACTCAGCCACACCAGTGAAGTGTCTTTTCTTGTCATTGATCGTTTCTCCTCTACATGCTCACATGCACACAGCAGGTCCAGGGCAGATACATTGCAGTTGTGGATTGGCCACTCAGCGAGCATAAAAGGCCGTCACATTTAGAAAGCCTTTGAATTGTGTGTGGGGGGAGGGGGCGGGATACACATTTTGATGTGTGTATTTCAACCAGTGTGAAGGTTCAGCAAATCAACTAAGGCATGAACTGAGTCTGTAAAGTGTTTCTTTGTTATTTAAACCTCAGTGAATTGTAGTTCGGGCTAAATGGAGGCCTAATTGGATCAGGAGAAGCAATTCAATTAATTCAGAGAATTTGCTAAATTATGCCTGACCCTCCTGTCAGCCAGGCACGGCAATCAGGGAGGTGCTAGCATGTTGCCTATGGTTCTGTATAGCACCAAAAAGGGTTCTTCTATTGTTATGAGCTTGAAATCTTACCAATGGCAGAGCCATTTTTCAAAAAGGTTCTACATAGAATCATATAGAACACATTTTCCATCAACCTGAGGAACCTTTACACCATGCGACAAACCATTTAAGCATGACATGGTTCTACATAGAACTCATGGTTCTATACAGAGCTATTGCTTTTACTAAAGAACTCTTGAACACTGTAGAAAATGGTATCTTGTCAAGTAAATTTATCCTAGATCTGCTCAATAAATCTGATTTCTAATTTCTCCTGTTTAGACTGAAGCTTGTTTTTGAAGATTTTTTTACTCATTTCCAAACATTTTAACTTGTTTTAAGTCATTTTATCAAGTAAAATTACCTCACTGTACTGGCAGACACCCGTCGACTTATGTCAGTATAGTGAGATAATTCGACATACTAAAAGCACTTAAAACAGGTAAAGAAATGTCTAGAAACAAGTTAAATAATCTTAAAATAAGCTTAACAACGATCTTAAACAAAGAAATATTAGATATTTCGACTAGAATTAAGATCGTTTCACTTGAAAAGATACTATTGTTTGCAGGGAAAAAACATCTTTTAAGAAGTTTAGGGTGACGACTACACTGTTGTCAGCAGCAAGCTATAGCCTGATGCTATGATATAGCATATTTGGAAACTGTAGCAACCCCTGTAAAAAATAATAAAATCTGGCCCCCTGGCTCTTAGCCAATCACGTCGCTCAGACAGAACTCCTCCAAAACCTGCTGTGAGAACGTCGGTGGCAGTAAATTAGAATTACTAGGCAGCAATGTTGTTCCTGAGGAACGTATATCCTGATCATCTGGAGCGTGGAACTGTTTTTATTTCACTCCTGAAGCTGAAAAGACGGCTTAATGTTCTACTATTAGCAGGCAGGCTTATGCTAGCGGCAATTTAAGCTAAGCTTGATCTGAGTTACTGTATTGGCTTCAAAAACATTGTAGTATGAGGTTTAGCTTTAAATAACTACAGTAAAAGGTTAAGATTAGCTAACTAGTTAGCTTCTCTTAGCTTAGAGCTTGGTACATTAAACAGGACAGCTCAAATTTATGATTCTAACATGTGTGAAGGTAAATATTAATGTACCTTTCTATGTATTGCTTTGTACGTGTACTAGATGCCGAGTCCTCCTCACGACTGGCTAGCTACAATGTTAGCCTTGTTAGCATTAACACAGTGGTGTAATCCTAAGAAAAAAGGTGAGTGTACTATAAATCCCAGCGCACCTGGCGACTAAACTGACCCTTATGAATGCTTCTGAATATTTGACTTGACTCTAAAGCCAGTCTGCCTTCTACAAAATTGCTAATATCCTATTAGCTGTGGAAATGCTGCTACTTTCACAGAGCTAATGTTAGCAAACCTCACCTAAAGATAGTTAACCCTCTATTACATGAACTATTATTTAAATATGATCATTTAAAAAAGTTATCATGTGTTTTTGAAATGTACAATTGCTTAAATAATGGAAATAGTGGGGAAAAAACTATATAATTTTTTTAAAGTGGTGTATTTGAAAAATTGTTGCCATATAGCAACAATGCGCAATCGTACCATAGCACCATAAAATCTGGGAAAAAAACAACTACAGATCTAATCTTTCTCTAAAAACATACTTTTACTGATAACAAGACCAAACAAATCCAATTCATAATGAGTGAAACGTATGACCCAATATTTACAAATATTGGAAATTAATACAATTTTAATGTAATGTATGATAATGACAACATCATAATAAGAATTCCTGGTCATGTGATGTCATAAAGTATTTGTCTTTTTAAAGAAAACAACCCTTTTCCCACAATTAAATAGGAAAAAAATAATTTTATATCACTGCTTTTTAGTAAAATTGAGATAAAGTAGTTGATGCCATATGGCAACACCGTGCAATAGAGGGTTAACATGTCATGCCGCTCGTAAGCTACACAATTATTCATCTGAATCAACTTTTATAGGAGTTTTCAATCACAGTTTGCTTATTATTTCCTGAAATCATACCAGTATGTCTGTGTCTGACTGCATGAGACGTAAAGAATTGAAGTATTCTGTGGTGGTTTCTATAGAAATGGGTGAAAATGAATCAATCAAAATTGTTTAGACGTGGAACTGAACAATCATATTTTGCTCTTTCAAACCAGCATGAGATGTTTGTCTTCTCCTTGACTTGTGAATCATCTTGGAATGAAAAAGCATAAGTGAGTTACGCCATGTGAGAAATACCCCCTGGTATTCGGGGGGGTCCCAGTGTTGGCTCGCTAATCCAGTATTGTCTGGCTGCTCCATCACCATAGCAGCGCTGATGCTAGTTTCACTGGCAACAAAATGACTGGTTCAACAGTTCTTCTTCTGGAAATACTATTTTAATGCACTCTTCTTCACAGTAATTAAGATTTTACACTTCGCTTCCTTTTTTCTTTGATTTGAGAAATGAGAACGATTCACTCACTCCACCAGTCTCTCTGGAAATTCGTCAAGTTTTCAGATTTAAAAATACACTGTGGCATATTTGTGGCATACTGTATCTTTTTCAGACACATCCCAGGCATAGTTGCAGTTGCTACACAATGAAGGACCAACTGGATGAGCCACTTTGCTACAGCACCACCCCGAGGCAGACCAGTGCCTCATTCCTAGTTAGATAAGAATACCAAAGACAGCAGCTCGCTGACTGTGGGTGAAGCAGCTAAGCGGTGACAGCATAACGACAATAAGTTTATGTTCAGTGACTTTCCAGAATTTTGGTTTTGAGGCTTTAGCGGTGTCAAAGTGGCTAATTAAGGGGTTCCGGACCCCCACCCCGAATTTCACACTTTGGGTATATACAAGAACTCATATTTATGAGTTAATATATGGAAACTGCCTGGTAAAAAGTCAGTATACAGCACCGCTGCTTAAGCATTAGCTCATCTGAACGAATTAACTTCCATCCATCCATTAATTTTCCAAGCCGCTTCTCCGTCAGGGTCGCGGGACGAATTAACTTCTGCTGCTAAAACCTCCTCCATAGAAAGATTCCACTTTAACACTGAACAGCTTAATTATTTTCCTGGTTTGACTGGAGTAAACATGCTGCCCACAATCCATTTTCACACTTTAACACTTTACATTCGTATTTTGTCGCTTGGCCAGTTTGTTTTTGAAAGAAAACTGTTTCAGATGTTCTCCTCCAGCATTTTCCATTTTCCTTTCTGCTAATAAGCATTTACGTCTGTTAGTAGAAGTGTTACAGATGCTAACAGGTAACCTGAGCAGAAGGTCGCACAAACTTGTCAACAATAGCTAAAGTAGGCGTGTCTCCTCTCGAACCACATGAGTACATTATCTCTTCTAAACGCTTAATATGGAAGAAGACCTCTACAGTAAGCCAAACGAGGCTTTGACGAGGTGAAATGTAATACGCTGCACATGTCTACACATAGACCGCCACTGGATATAGTGCGCAGTGGAAACTCTATACCATGGAACTGAAACACGCCTTTACACGCTCGCCTGAAAACGCAGACCAATTCAAAGAACACTGCCAAACAAGACAGTCAATTTACATAACCTGTTTTCAGCTGTGCTGAGTTCATGCATGCATGTATGTCTGCAGTAGAGCTTGATACTCAACTCCAGCTTGGCCTGACCGCCGGGGATCAATAACAACTGCGCTGGCGTCTGAGCAGCGGTCTGGCTTTGATGTAACCCAACCAGACGGAGCGTGTGAACGGCTGTAGTCCGGCTCAACAGGGGTTAAACCCAAACTAGCCCATCTGTAAACCACACTGTTGCCTTTACCTGATTAATTAACTGGAACTGTACAACACGTATGGATTTCCTGCTCCAGATTTAATTACTCTCTCAGCTCTCCGCACTGATAGGACGGCCTGGAAGCTATAGGAGACAGTGGGATCAGACAGGGCTTAAAACTGGGCCTCAGAGAAGGGCTTCTCAAATGTTCTCATGTCAAAGAAGGAAAGCGTTGCTGGACAGTAAAGCTCAAATGTTTTCATTCCTAATTTTATATGCTGGTCCATATTGTGTTACTGTTCAATCAGTTTAATGGGGACCTACTCAGCCTGCAGAGTTTAGTTCCAGATACTATCTGCAATAGAATATATATATATATATATATTATCTATACTTTACTACAATACTATCTGCAATACTATCTGGAACTAACTTTGGGAACTTTACAGTAGAAGGAAAAAACTACTTTACTTTTAATGTAAGTCAATGGAACCAGACATTTTCCAAGTCATTTTGGGTTATTTCTATAGTCCGTTCATCATGAAATTTACAAACAATGTAAAAGGTAACAGGCATTTTCAAATTATATCAAAAACTATGAAATGTTTTACATATATACATATATAAGAAATGATTGTAAATGATATATTCTATCTCTTCTTTTCTACCACAACCTAAAGTCAACCAAATGTAAAGCAAATAACAAACATGCATTTTTATTGTTCAGTGAAATTATAGTAGTAATACATTTTTTTATCTTCCATCAGTTTGAATTCTGTAACCAATGAACATCAACAAAAATAAGTCATGGAAAGATCAATTAAATTCTCAAAAGGCAGCGGACAGGATTGATTTAAACCTGTGAAAACATGGCTGTTAATTTAGGGTCTTGAGACCAAGACCAGCCTCCAGTGCTGCAACAGTAGTTCCAACCCATATCTGAGCCTTCACTGGTGTTAAAAATTCAGCTTTTCATTAAATTTTCATGTCAACAATCTTTCACTTCAAAACCAAGCATGCAAACACATCATACAACCTTTGGGCTGTGGTGTCAACCAATCCTTACTGCTGGCCTAGCCACTGATCTACAAGCTAATATTTACAACCAAGCCAACATGTCTTACCTCGGACATCAAGCGAAACAGAACTGAATAACAAAACAACTATTCTATCTTTATTTACGCACAAAACTGGAGCGTTTTTTTTTTTTTTATCATTTTAGCCAGAGAAAAGAGCCAAACTGGGAAAGGTATCTACATAAACAGGTAGCTACCCTGCTACCCTGCCCTACTTAGCATTTACATTGTTATCCTCCTGATATGACATCCTGTAGTTCCTGTATTTTTTTAATAATCCATTCACTCCATTGTTATGATGATTTGATGATAATTATATGGCTGAGATAAGATATTCAGCTTCCTAGCAGCTCACTCTTAAAAGTCCACCCCAAAGCCATTTTTCAAAAGCCGCTTCAACTTTCATCTTCAGAAGTGAGTTTTCATAGTGTGTGAAACAGAAAACCTTACTGTAGAAGCTATACGCAGCAATAGGTGTGAGTTAGCATGTTTACAGTAGATGTAGGGATTATTAAATGTTTCATTTTGGCCCAACAGTTAAAACGTAGGCATTTTAATTACATGTCACTTTTCCATTCAATTTAAATACATAAATCCAATGTAAAAATGGTATTATAGCTTATAAATACTTGTAGGATTTATGCAATTCTTTTACATGACGTTTATGTATTATGAATTCACAGCACAGTTACTTAGACTGTGTAAAGGTATTAAATGGCAAAACAGGTTAAATTCACAAACATTTACTGTAGTCCAAATTACATTAAACAGTATTTGCTGTGTCACATTACAAGAAACGAGAGAGAGAGAGATGTAAACTTTACATGTAAACATGTAAACTTTAAAGTCTAATGTGAAAGAAATAAACAGAACTTTTTAGAGTTCATCCGTGATCAAATTCCCTGCTATAGAATTTCTGTTCACTCGTAACTGAACTGCTAATTACAGCAGATGTTTATGTGCACGACGTTCCTTTTGAGGTGCAGCTCTCATGGGGCAGTCATGGCTGGAGGTTAGGGAACTAGCCTCGTGACCGGAAGGTCGCCGGTTCGATCCCCAGAACTGACAGCACATGACTGAGGTGTCCTTGAGCAAGACACCTAACCCCCAACTGCTCCCCGGGTGCTGCGGATTGGGGCTGCCCACTGTGTGTGTGTGTGTGTGTGTGTGTGTGTGTGGTGTTTCACTTCATGGATGGGTTAAATGCGGAGGTGAAATTTCCCCGTCGTGGGACTAATAAGGGTCACTTAATCTTAATGACAAAAACCATGAACTGTTGATTTGAATATTAATATAATACAACTTTATATACAGCTTCACAATAAATCCCTCCCATTGTTTATTTAATCTACCTTTTGTAGATTTTGGCTTGCTTCTAGTGAAAATAAATAAGTAGATTTTTTATGCTTTTTATGTAAAATATTTGCTTAATGTTTATGGCGGTCATGAGTCATTTTACTGAGCGTAGGCTTGGTAACTTTGTGGGAAGGCAGATCTCCAGCATTAGGGTTGTGCAGCCCTGCTGTTCAGGGAAAAGACACATGCTACACTGGCTATTTCACAGGCTAGTAAGGTGACTGCTAGCTTTTGCAGCCTGACTAGCTCAATACACCTTTGGAAAATCTTCTCAAGAAACAGCGAGTCCAGCTTCAATGTTGCAAATGATTTAGCATGACCTCCTAAACGGCCGCACCTGCCATCCCTGGAGCTCCCAGTCTCTTCCTGTGGAATCCATCACAACAATCATAAATTAGCGCTGACTCATGCTAGCTGTGCTGTAAGGACATGCAATGAGATTCTTTCAAAGTGCATTAATCATTTAGAATGGTTCTTAATCCCTGCTTTGGGCAAATCAGCACTTCACTGTTAGCTATAGCTAATTCATTTTAAACTAATCCAATTCCCTAGTCACAGTTCTAGTAAGCAGAATACATATTACCAAACTAGGCTAGCCTACTGCTGTTTGCTCATCCAATCACACCTCTGGATTACCAGCAAGGCTGTTTCAGGCTAGTGGTTGTGGTATAAGGGAAGGTTTCTCAGGCACCAGGTTGTGGCCAACAAGTGGGCCTCAAAGCAGGCCAATACCGATGGGGTGACAGTCATCCGTAATGGGCCTGTGATGCCACTTTGTCATGAAAATCAGTGAAAAAAAGAACTGACTTGGCAATAAAAAAGAGATATATTTATTATATACTCATAATAACTGATGCTGTTACATTATTAAGTGGACACCTTTCCCAGAAAGGAAGCTTTTAAGCAAAAAGTTGAGTTTTGATTTCCTGTGGGCCTTCATACTTACTAGTGACAAACAAGCGGGCCAGGTGTCTTAGACCACCCAAGCCATCAGGGGGACACCAAATATATATATATATATATATATATATATATAACATTCCATTTATTTTGAGGGAAAAAAGCTCAAAGATTCTTTATCTGCCTGGTTAAAAATAATTAATGCTAATTATAATTGCATGCATTACCGTTTGGGGAATTTTCAGAAGCAACACACAAAAATGAAAAATGAGCACAGGAAAAAATGTAAGTTGCATATGAAAACACAAAAACGCATGTATTTTTAACTTAATTACTTCCTCTTTTGTGTAAAACAGCAGTGGACATCTAAGCAGTGGTGATAACACATGCTGTCCCGCCACCTACTGGTGGAGCAAATAATTACACAGATATTCCTTTTTTTTAAATTTCTGCATAATTCAGTGGTTGAGGTGTAAACAAAGTCATTCATAGTGGCTTGATGTGAAATGCTTCATTCTACTTAAACTTACTGACTCAAATTTCTTTACAGTGGTGGTGATAGGAACCAGGGGTCACCATGTCTACTTCACAAATACAGCCATTTTATTTACTATCGAAACCACCAGTGAATCTACATGCGTATTCTGAGTTTTTATATGTGAAATTAATGATGTTACGATAGTGATGAATCTGGAAAAATAAGTTTTCTTTGGGGACTATTTTGCCTTAGAACACCCTGCATGTATTGCTCCCCCATGAATGGATATCAATGGCAGGTTCAATAGTTTTAGGCCCAAAACTATCATCAAACAATGTCTCAGACATCAGGCAGTGAATTCATCACCATTCATTTAATAACTTTCTGTGAGGGAGTTTTTAAAGGCATTAAACTTTTGAGACGTCTGGTTCCTATCGCCACCACTGGGGACAGTTCTGACTTGACGAGTTTGCCCAGAACAGAGCAATTCACACCAAGCCACTCTGAATGACTGTTTACATCTTAACCGTCTTGTTCTGCAGAAATGTTGAACATTTGGTAGAATTGTCCTTTGAGATAAAAAAAAAAAGGAAAATTATTATTCATACGTTTGATAACTATATTAAGTATATTAAGTGATGCTTTAAGGCATAGCTGTATACATTTGTCATACAATTTTTATTCCTGTGAATGAATGCATATTAAAAACATCATTATTAAAGGAACATTAAGGGAAACCACAAAGACCACCAGATCAAGTTAAATAGAAAAATCAAGACTAAAATGGATGAATAATTGTGTTAGCAAAATATCAGTATTTAACAACTCTTGTATAACAATATTCCTAAGCTTTTTACAGGCGCTTGTAATGTCTGACAAATATAAATCTATTTAAAACTGTATTACTTAACAGGCTTCATTAGCCCGTTATTCATGACTCGAATGGCCCATTATTCCTAGTCTGAATGACCCATAATTACTAATGGGCCTCATTAAAGGAGAATTTCTTTTTTTTCTTTTTTTCAATTCTGCATTATTCAGGTGTTGAAGTGAATGTCATTCAGAGCAACTTGCAGACTTCTTCACAGGGGTGGTGAATGGAACCAGGGGTTGTTATATCTACAGTGCAAGAGTAATCTAGTTTATTCACTATCCAAAACTACCAGCGAACCTACATGTGTCTTTTCAGGTTTCATATTGTCACGATTGGCCCCTCCCAGTCCGGTCCATGTGCGTTTGTTTTGGTTTGGCCCATGTGTTTTTGTTTTGGTTTTTAGTCCAGCCCCCTTGTTTCATGACTCCACCCCTGATAGTCTTCACCTGTTTCCCGCCTGTCCCTCGTTTACCCTGTTAATTAAGCCATGTGCTTTGCCCTTTGTTTTGCTGGTCTTTGTTCTGGTTATACTGTGTTATTTGATTGTCTTGTTTGTTTGAAGTACTTTGGATTTCTGTGCATTTCGTCATGTCTGACTTTAGATCTCTCCGTGTTGGCCAGCTGACTTTGGACCATTATGACCCTGATTTTGGATTTGCCCTCAATAAAAGTTGCTTATCTCAGTGTATGCATCTGCCTCCTCGCTCCCAACCATTACACATATATGATGTTGATAATGAAAAAATATTACTATATCTGAAAAAATGTACCAAAGTTCATAGTTCTATTTTGCCTCAAAATCTTTTGCATGTACCTCTAAATGAATCATTAAAAATAATTACCCATCATGACTGACTAAATAAGTTTTAGACTATGGTAAAATAATGTCTCTGGCATCAGGTAGCTAATAACTTTCTGTGAGGGAACTTCTGAAGATCATCAGATATCTGGTTCCTATCACTTCCACTGTGAACAATTTTGCCTCTGTAAGTTTCTCTAGAATGGAGCATTTCACACCAAACTACTGCGGATGACTTTGTTAACCATTTAAAGGTGATATATATGATATTTTACACATTAATATAGCAGCAAACAACTATTAGTGGAGTAACGAGCAGAGAATGAAGTCACACCACCTCTGTGTGTGCTGTATTTCGAGCTTCGTTTTTTGTTTTCATAGCCAGTCCAGCCCAGTGAAATCGTGGGCCCACCCTATGTTTTGTTTTGCCCTCTCCAAATAGTGACCCACATAATGTGTGTACAGTTTAAGGCAGAATGGGAAAAAGAAGCTGAGGTGATGCTTTTAGCCTTAACTGGTGCACAATTTAAGGTGAAATCGGGAAATTCGAACAAGAAGCTGGTGAAAAAGATTTCACTGAAAGTTGAAATGCATGAAAACGGATGAGGAGGCTGTACAGGAGGCTCTGTTTCTGCTGTACAGGTGGGTAACATTAATATATTTTTGCTGTTTTACAGAATCAGTAGGTCAGTATTGTTTTGTCCTGTTTGTCCTGTTTGTGTAAACAGACCACAATATAGAAATATGTCCACATATGCAGTCGTGTCTTACATGTCTTTTTTTCTGAATTTATACAAACACGATTTCAGTTTTTAGTAAATTTGTTTTACTAGTATATGTTTATGAACAGAGACCTGCAGATGCTGTATAGTAAAGGAAAACTCATTTATGTTTAAAGCAAGCTTTTATTAAATTTAAACTTGTAACTAAACTTTACTATATTGGTGTTATAAGAGAGACACTGGAGTATTTCCACCTAATATGAGTTGATAACGCAAGAGTCTTGTTGCAAAAATGGTAACAGGACATTAAAGTCATAATTACTCTTTTAGTACTTTTACTTTGATACTTAAGTACATTTGAAGGCAAATACTTTTGTACTTTTACTCAAGTGGAGGTCTAAAGGGAGGAACTTCTACTTTTTACTGGAGTAATATTTTACCTGATAGTACATGATTTGTGTACGTCGTGCGCCATTGCCTTTAATTATTCTGAAATATTTTAAAAATTGGAGGACTTCTCCTTTAAATCGTCTGTTGTGTTATTCATAGCTCACCAGAAGAGAGCAGCATTGTTAAAGTAAGCCCCCTGCTGTGCTGTGGTAAATGCTGAGAGTGGAGGGGGCTTCTGTCGGCCAGTGATGAATGAGGGAGAGGCTTCATGACTTTGCAGGATCCTCCTCTGTCTGAGTGAGACTGATATCAGGCTGTTTTGTTGGCGTCTCACATTAAATGCAGACGAAAGCATCTGTCTGAGCCTCCCTCACTAACCAGCGTGTCACACCATTCATCTGAGGAACAAGGGATGAATAAATGGAGCTGCTGCTGAAGCTATTAAAATCTGCAGGGCTATGTGTGCCCTGTATTTGTGGGGACTTGCTAATGTAATTTCTGACACTATGACGTACTGCTATTTATAGATAGTGGACAAAGGTACAGACAACATTGAGTTTTCAAGGTGACCACTACCACTAGTGTCCATTTTTGTACATAACCGTGTGTCATACAGTGCCAGAAACCACACAAGCAATTACATAAAGGGGAATTTCACCAAATTTTCAAAAAAATTCTGTTAGCAAAAGCCAACAAAACTAATCAAACTGATCGACATATTCACCACGCACAGAACCCTGCGAAACTGAGCTAATGACCTTAGATTTTCTTAGATTTATTTACACACTTAAAAAGATGGTTCTTCAAGGGTTCCTCAGTAAAGAGAATTGTTCCTTTTACAGCCATGAGTTCTATATAGAATCATTTCATGCTTATTTGGTTCTTTGCATGATGAAATGGTTCATGAAATGGCTCCATGCCTGATGGAGAATGTGTTGTATATGGTTCTATATAGAACCTTTCTGAAAAAGGTCTACAAAGCACCAAAAAGTGCTCTGCTATTGTTATGATGTCAAATGTGTAACAATAGAAGAACACTTGTTGGTGCTATTTAGAACCAGAAGACGTTCTCAATCAATCCAAAGAACCATTTCACCATGCAAGGAACCATAAAATGGTTCTACATGGAACTGGTTCTATTTAGAAATGGTTCTAAATAGATCAACTGCCTTCACCAAAGAACTCCTGAAAATCTAATTGTGCAAATAAAACTGAAAAAAGCCTGTATAAATAAAAATAATGCCAAATTAAGATGTGGGAACGAGATCATTATGCCTTAATAAGCTGTGGCCAAGGCTTGAATATCTCTTTCCTTTGCCTTACTAAGTCATGGCCACACATTAGGTTATTGTTCCTATGCTTTACTAAGTCGTGGCCACAACTTAATTATCTCGTGCCCATGCTTTATTATTATTTATACGACGTGTCACCAGCAGGGCTCCGTAATTTTGTCCTGCATGTAATCATATGTTCCGTTCCATCTTAAATGGTATAGCTTTAACAGGTGCCAGAATGTTACTGCGGTTCCATTTAAGGTGGAATGGAAAATTTGTGCAAAGGAAAACAAGCTGGTGAAGAGGAACTTTATCCCCCACATCTTTAACAGGGTTTCAGACACTGAGCTGTTGGTTTGATCTGCAGAGTGTTGCTTATAGGGTTAGGGTTTCTCAAACCTTGGACAACACTGAGCAGCTTCGCTCAGCATTTCACACTGAAGACACTGATAAGAGGGGCAGTTTCACCCTTATTAGCACCGCACCCCCAGCAGCAACTTCTAATTAGGAGCCTAATTAAAACTAACAGCTTTAATTTACTGGACTGTTGTGTAACAATAAAGGGAAGAGGTAGATGAATAAAAAGCACATATTTCGTCAAACTGTCTCTTTAGGCACTTTATACCCTCTTTTTAACACACACACACACACACACACACACACACACACACACACACACATATATATATATATATATATATATATATATATATATATATATATATATATATATACATAAACAATGTACCTCAGCAGTGAGTTTATCACAATATACATTAGAATAAAGTCGTATTCATAATTCAAATAAACGAAAACAATAAAAAGTAACAAGAATATTTTGGGTCCATATTTTTCCTTGACACCTTCACAACCGCCACAGAGACTCGTTAATATCATCAATTACATCATGTGCTCAATTTACTGAGCACTGATTGGTCAAACCAGGAGCTGCTTTTTAACTACATATAATACTGGGTTTCCTTGAGGAGCGGCTTGGAAATGGGTAAACAAACACAATAAACATCCAGAAAATCACAGATTATTATTTATATGATTATATATATATATATATATATATATATATATATATATATATATATATATATAAACACAAACCACACAAATAAATAGATTTTGAAAATGTGTCTTGGGTGCCTAAGACTTCTGCACAGTACTGTATATTTTATTGTAAGAATGTGCAGAAATATATTTGTTGCCTAGAAGCAATATTGTATGACAGTGGAATGAATTTAGCCAGTCTCAAGCACACAGAGATCGAAAGTAGCTACTGTAGGTAACGTTAAATGTTAACTAGCATTGCTAACTACATTGTATGATGACCCATCTTATTTACACTGAAGTTCATTGTATATACTTTCTGTGCAATAATTCTTAAGATGTGCAATATCATGACTCTATAAGCTGTCCTAGGAATGTGCAATAACCAACTGCTACCTCACTCGTCTATTGTCAGCTGGCTGTTTAGAACATAGTTTTATAGTCCTTTTCTTTATAATTAAGATTTTTTATACTTTTTTTCCTTAAATCTGCACTTTATATATTTTAGCCGTATGTTTAAATTGTTTTGTATGCAGAAAGTGCCGTTGGATAGCTGCTCAATTTCATTGTGCACTGTGCAATGACAATAAAGGCATCTTATCTTATCTTATCTTATCTTATCTTATCTTATCTTATCTTATCTTATCTCATCTTATTAGTCTAGTGTTCCAAATCAAGAGCTTGTTGATTTAATAGTACATTTTTGATGAATCTACAAATAAGTTGTTTACATGCTTGATAATGATCTTGTATCACAGCTATCAGGAGGACCATTAAAATAATACAGGTGTCAGTTGTGTGTATGACACTTTCATGGTGGTGAATCTTTAGAAATATTTGTCCTTTTGCAGTGAAAATTCACAAACGATGATGCGAAGTTAATTCAAGAAAGCGACCCAAAGCACATTCTACTTGAATCTGTTTATACAAAAAGGTGTGTTACACTTTACCATGTATTAAGTTGTGCCCTGTATTCACACTTATGAACATGGCTTTTGTGGTTTCTAAACGTCAACAGTAACACTTTATTTGTTCGCGTGAACCAGGAAATTCACAGGCCAAGACAGGCTGGTCGACAAATATCTGTCCGAGTTGGAGACTCATCGTCCACACTATGCAACCACAGCCATGCTTAAGAACAAAACGCTGATGTTTGGTTGGCAGGGATGCTGTGGTTTCCTCTGCTCCCTCAGTGACCTGAGGTCAGCTGGAGCGTTCAGGAATCCAGTACTGGGAGTGGCAGAGAGGCCATGACCACTATCATCATCATCTTCATCATTATCATCATTTTCAGACTGTGGGAGCATGTTATAAAACAGCAAGCTGATCTTCTTCTATCATCTTCTTCTGGCAGCCAGAGAGAAATAACTTTCACACTGGGACTGCCAGCATCTATCAGCATAGAGGTTTGTTGGGTTATTCTTCTCTCTGCAGGCATTTGGTCTGAAATAAAATGGTAACGCTTCAAAGTGAGAGGTGTGAGCAACAGTCCAGATGCTGAACCAACACGACAGAATGAAATGAAGTCTGAAAACAGGAAACTAAATGTCAAGGGCTGTAAATCGAATTGAGGAAGAAGTTAGCAAGAAGTGAAACTATCACCCTTTGCACAAACCCATCAAAATGCTACTAAAATGAGGAATAACGCAGATTTAAAAAAAAAGAGGCATAATTCAGTCTTTGAGATATAAACCAGGTCAGCCAGAAATGGTTAATTGTAGAGAACCTTGGTGATAGGAACGAGGGGTCGCAATGTCTAGAACACAAATATAACCATTTAATTCATTATCCAAAGCCACCAGAGGCAAGGCAAGGCAAGTTGGAGTCGGAAAAACAGAGTTTTTTTAAACCACCACCACATCAGTTTCACTGCAATGCTGAGAATGATCCACCACTCAAATAATACCTGCTCTGTGATGGTCCGTGGGGGTCCTGACCACTGAAGGTGGTCTTTATGAGGGTAAAAGGGGGCTAACAAAGTGTCAGAGAAACAGATGGACTACAGTCTGTAACTGTAGAACTACAAAGTGCAGCTATACAGTAAGTGGAGCTGATAAAATGGACAATGAGAGTAGAAATAAGGAGGTGGTCATGATGTGATGCCTGATCAGTGTATAATATATACTGTAATAGCTTTCTGTAAGGTAGCTTCATTAAACTCGTTAGACGTCTGGCTCCTATCACCACCACTGTAAACAATTCTAACTCAGTATGTTTCTCCGCCAAACCACTCTGAATGACTTTGTTTACACCTTAATTATTTATTTATGAAGAAAGTTTTCTGGAATTCTTTGTTAAGTGAAAACTAATGTCTAGCGGCTAACAGTGTGTCATAAAACTCTTTGCTGCAGGTCATCATCTTAACCCTTAGGACAGTTTTAAAATGTTCAATTCACTTTTCTTGCATAAATGGATCTGATTTTTAATTAAAAAAATGAAATGGTTCTTTTGGAGTATGTTGCCTTGAGGCAATATTGTGCGACTATGAGAAGAAATGATATAATGCCGTATGCTTGTGACTGGCTAAATCCATTCCACTGTCACACAGTGTTGCTTCTAGGCAAGAAACATGTTACTCCAAATCCTCATAATGAACAACAAAAATAATATTGAATGTTAAAAGGTTTAAAAGTGCCCAAAAGAGACAGTTTGACCAAATATGTACCTCTTCCCTTTATTGTTAACCTTGTCAATGTCTTTAAATGTTTATAATGTTATTGTAATGTGAGGAAAATGGGTTTTTGCAGTAGAGGGTTAACCTTAATGTAAAAGGGAAAAAACAGCACCCATGCTCTTAGCATCAGCCAAACCCAATTTACAGCCATACATCTGATGCTTCTCTTGGCTAATGCTTTTGCGTTAAGTGGTTTTTGCTCCAAACATCCACACGGCATGCTCTTCCCTCTCCCTCTCTCTCTCTCTCTCTCTCTCTTTACAGCTGCACATCTGGACAGCTCAGCCGCCCACTTGCCTTCATAGCGGAAGCTCGTCCACTCTCTCGCTCTAGTTCAGCACGATCGGCCTAATTGGCACGACCTTTGAACCCTTTCTCTATCAGCTGCTCTGTATTATTCATGTGTACGAAATGGCAGGCGTGAAAGGCAGTTATTGTGGGTCGGGTGAAAGGGCCTGTGTCCGGCTTTCTCTCCGCTCCATCCGGCTGTTTGACCATTGGTCAGAACCCCCCTACAGAACTGTAGCTGTGAGGCGAAGCTTTTTTTTTTTTTTTACACAAAGAACAATACGGCCCTCTTTGGGCCGGTTCTGTTGGGCCCGAGCCACTGCCTGGAGCTCATGGCCAGCACAGCTTTCAGCTGTTTTCCCCCCTTTTGCTTTCATCATTCTGGCTTTTTTCTTTTGGTTGTTGTTTTTTGTTTTGGTCAAGTTCTCCCACCAAATGTGGAGGCCTGAATGCCTTCAACAGCTAATTGACTTAAGATGATAATAGACAATGCCACTATGCTAAGAAGGGGACAGTGATACCATGAGTCACAATCACCCTGACTCACTTTTGGAGCTACAAAGCTAATGTAGAATAGTCAGAAAGCATTACATAAACTGACTGAAATCAAACTGATCAAAATTTCTGTGTTAGTAAGTGGAACAAAGTGATTCAGAGTGGTTTGGTGTCAAATGCTCCATTCTAGAATCGTTCACACTGGTGGTGATAGGAACCAGACGTCAGGTGCCATTTATTCAGTATTTTAAATAGTTCTATGATGTCTACATGAAAGATATGTTGGGGAAAATGGACAATTTACACCCCTGTGATTTGGCCCTAGCATGAAACAAGCTGTTTTCCCTTTTTGGGAGGCTCATGAATAATCTGATGAGCTCTGCTCTGATTGGCTGGTTAACAATGAGGCACTGGCTCACACAGAAGCAACATATCGAAATAAACAAGCAGGACAATACAATGCAAGGAAATTTTTTAATTGAATTCAGAAACATCAGCCAACTGTGTTTGCACACTGTGGAATTAGACTTCCGCTTTTAACCCATCCATGCAGCGAAACACCCACATACATGCACACTAGTGAATACACACACACTAGGGGGCAGTGAGCACACTTGCCCAGAGCAGTGGGCAGTCCTATCCACAGCGCTTGGGGAGCAATTGGGGGTTAGGTGTCTTGCTCAAGGGTACTTCAGTCATGGACTGTCAGCCGAGGGGATCGATCCAGCAACCTTCTGGTCACAGGACTGGTTCCCTAACCTCCAACCCACGACTGCCAAACGTTTCAAAAGTTAAGGGATCATCCTAGAACACTGGAACAGTTTAAATAACACCATGTAACAATTTTCAAAAAAAATTTTGTTCCCAGTTGTTAAGTGTGTTTTCCCGATTGTTTGTATTCTAAATGAATAGAAAAAAGTTATTATTCCCTGTAAACTTTGCTTTTGTGGTCAGCACAATGATATTTTGAAATTGATCTATTTTTAAGTATATTTGCCATATTTCAAGATACTTAAGAAGCTTCTGGAATTGTGAGAACTATCAAGAAGTTTCTAGAACTGTCCAGAATTATCTAGAACTTTCTGGGACTGTACAGAATTGTAGGTAGCTGTATAACTACAGTTATATAGGGCCACTATAGCCCTTCCTGAGAGACGGAGAGATATGATCTAATTGATTGGGATTGCATAGTAAGTGGACAACAGCCATCACAGACAAAGGGGAATTGGCCTAGACAGACAGGTGTGAATTCATTCTCTATTCAGATTCTGATAACGACAGTATTCACACTTCACCCCACACCCATTACAGGAGGAGCTTAGGAAGGACCACTATATATTGTGTGTTACTCTGCTACCGGGTGATCAGTCTTGCTCTGCTGAATCCTCAGTACACTCTTGTACTTTGATACTGCATGGAATAAAGATTGACCATTTTTATCGAGTTTGGAGAGACATCCTTTTTCCTTACAGTACACAGCAACTTAGTCAATTTAGATGGCATCAAGAGGTTGCATACATCCAGCAGACGCATTTTGCTATGTATGTGGCCATTTTCTAAAGACAAGAGCGAAAAAGTACTCTGTGGAAGCATCTGCTAAGATGTGTGAGGCCTACAAAGCATACTTCGGCATGCCTGTTAGTGACCAAGACAAACCATGGGCTCATGGTTTCACCTGTATCACCTGTAACCCGAATGAGTGGCGTCTCTTCATAGACAGCTCATGCAAGAGCCTCAAAGCCGTGCTGCTTCACAATGGGAACAAGTACCCATCTCTTCCTGTAGCTCACTCGGTGCACCTGAAAGAGGAATACACCAGTGTCAAGATGTTGCTAGGTGCCTTGAAGTATGATGAGTACGGCTGGGAAGTTATTGGAGATTTCAAAATGGTGTCATTCCTGATGGGCCTCCAAGGTGGTTTTACTAAGTATCCTTGCTTTATTTGCCTTTGGGACAGCCGGAATACTAAAGCACACTACCACAGGCGGGACTGGCCTCAGCGGACAGAGTTCACTGTGGGGAAGAACAATGTAAAGTGGGAGCCACTGGTGGACCCACGCAAGGTGCTGATGCCACCCCTACACATCAAGTTGGGGCTCATAAAACAATTTGTCAGGGCTCTAGATAAGGAGTCCAGAGCTTTCAATTACCTCCAAGATCTTTTCCCTAAGCTGTCAGAAGTAAAGATCAAAGCTGGTTTCTTCGTCGGACCACAAATCAAGAAGATCATAGAGTGCAGTGAATTTCCCAAGAAGGAGAAGATAGGAATAGGAAGGAGAGAGCGGCTTGGAACAGTTTTGTCGCAGTGGTTCGCGGCTTCCTAGGCAATCATAAAGATGAAAACTATGTACAACTGGTCCAGACTCTGATAAAGAACTATGCTGCAATGGGCTGCAGGATGTCACTCAAAATCCATATCCTTGATGCTCATCTTGATAAGTTCAAAGAGAACATGGGAGCTTATTCAGAGGAGCAAGGTGAGCACTTCCACCAGGACATTATGAACTTTGAATGCCGTTACCAAGGACAATATAACGAGAACATGATGGGCGGCTATATTTGGGGATTGATTCGTGAATCTGATTTGCAGTATAGTCGTAAATCTCGGAAAACCACACACTTCTGAACAGTTTTTGGAAATCTGTGTAAATTTGCAATGCCTATAGTGTTCTTAGTCTGACTGTATAAATGAGAAGATGCAAAATCGTCTGTTTCTATAATAAAAATTTAGTTGCCGTGGTCACAAAAGCGAAGTTTATGATGAATGTAAGCAATTTTTAATTTGTTTTAGACATAAGCAATTGGAATATAACATTAAAAAGCTGGGAACAAAACTTGTGTTACATAGTGTAATTTAAAAGCTAGCAGAATATTAAGAGAGTGTTTTCTGAAACAAACAAAAAGAAAACTTTTTTTTTTACGTAAAAAAAAACTTTCTCAGGAGTGGTAATCTAGGATCTGACCCTTTCTGTAAAGTCATAGTAAATCAACGAGGTTTTTGACACATGATCAGTACTCCTACTCTGACAATTTTATTTGGAATACAGACCTCGGAAAACCAAAGACTTGTTACTTGATACTACTCAATGTTGTTTTTGAGGCGAGTGATTGAAGTATGTAGTTAGCATGATGCTACCTGCTGCAGTATGGGCTTCCATTACTTGTTAGCAGTGGACAGTAATTTAGTAAATGTAATTCGTTACTGTACTTAAGTAATTTTTCATGTATCTGTATTTTATTGAAGTTTTTCCATTTTGAGTGACTTTTTACTTTCACTAGCAAGCACACAGCTCAACCTCAGGGCAGCAGCGTAAACTTTTGGGAGAGTCTGTTCAACATAAATGATGAACTAACCTAACTTTGTGTAAATAGAGCACAATATAGAAATATGTCCACATATGCAGTCGAGACTGACGCGGCTTTTTTCTGAATTTCTACAAACACCATTTCATTTTATAGTAAATGAGTTTGGGCTGGTTTATGTTTATGAACAGACGCCTACAGATCAACATAGTAAAGGAGCTCATCTGTGATCCTGAGTTTAAAGCCAGTTTTTATTCAACTTAAACTTGGAACTAAGTTGTAAATAAATCTGAAACTGAAACTTTGCTTGTGTGTAAAAAGTGATTTCAGAGCCACTCGGTTCTCCCTGATGGAACCTGTTTACCTTCAGTGTTTTGTGCTTCTGATCATTTTAATAGACGTCAGCGTCACTAATTAATGACGTTCTATTAAAAGACTGGTTTACCAAGAGAGACGCTGGAGGACTTTCACCTGAAATGAGTTCATGAAGCCAGTCTGGTTATAAAAATGATAACAGGACATCAGAGCCAGAATTACTCTTTTAGTACTTTTACTTTATACTTAAGTACATTTGAAGGTAAATACTTTAGTACTTTTACTCAAGTGGAGGTCTAAAGGGAGGAACTTCTACTTTTACTGGAGGAATATTTACCTTGAGTATCTCTAATTTAACTCAAGTACATGATTCGTGTACTTCGTCCACCGCTGCTTGTTAGCCACGTTAGCTTCCAGTGCAAAACTATAGAAGTAAATTTCAGACAGGGCTAAGAGGAAAACTGTAAATATTACTCCTTCAAAGCGATTCAGAGTGAATGTAGGCTGTATTAGCAGGTTGGCGGTTGGCCAGGCTGTTGCCATTTCTTAGAGGTTCCATGAGGGCTTTTTGGACAGCTAGGTCTCTTGGGTCTTTAAGCTGTCCACACACCTCACTGCAGCTGCCATGACAGGCAGACAGAGGAGGAGGAGGATGGGAGGGGAGAAGAAGGGAAAAAGGGAGAGGAGGCATCGAGTTAATGGGCCATTGCAGGTAAATAGTGTTTTCGATTAGCAGATCGGCTTGTACGCATGCGCATTGTGTGGAAATGCGGTGTATGTGAGAGAAAAGAGAAGAAAGGGTGATGAAAAGGGAAGAGAAAAGCAGTGCATGTATTTCTGTGATGCATATAATAAAAATATTATTCATGGCTCAGCTTGCACCAACTGCCAGATCCACCCCTCAGTTCCCCTCCAACCACCAAATGAATATCAAACACATGAATCTGAATCTGACCTGTACAGCAGAAGGATTTGTGAAGCACAGTGGTACGTCTTGGCGCTTCACCATCGAGCCAGGAGCTGTTTGAAACACAGCCAGGGTTATTCTCAGAGCTGTCACAGGGACAGATCGGCCTAAATTTAATCAGGGATTTCACCGCCCGTATCAGCTTGCCCTGCTGCCTCTAGTTTGTTTTCAACCAGTGGTTGGCAATTACATGCCTGAGCAAACTGACTGCTTATTTTTTTATAAATTTTCATTTGTATACATTGCTGTGATGTGTAAACATGGTGTGAAGGAGAAGCAATAGCCAATTAGCTTGTGAGTTTGAACCAAAGCAAAGCCACAGCCATCCGTAAGTGAACACCCAAGAGGAGAAAATGGTGGGGATTGTGGATGGAAAGAGTTCCATGTGAATTTATAAATATCTAATTGAGCAGAACTAAAAATGGGAGTTAGGAGATCTATTTGGTTTCAGTGTCGCTCCAAAATGTTTTGCTGCGTCTCGCGGCAACGCTACTCACTTATTTCCGATACCGCTGTCTTACGCATGCGTAGGCTGAAATATCCAAAAGAAATCAGAGTAAGAGTCACGTGCACTGAGAAATCTGATTACCGAGCTAAAATCCGGCCTCTTCATCCGATTTCTTATTCAGATTTCTGGACCTTACTTCAGTCTAAGAAATCGGCGTGTGCTGTTTAAAAGACCATTTAAATAATCAGAAAACTGCAGAAATTATGATCAAATTATTGAGTGCATGTAAAACACACAAAGTAAATTTACATGAAGCCACACCGTTCTAAATAAGAACAACAGAGCGGTCAGGAATGGTGGACCAGAGACAGATGTGAAGATGGGAACAGTAAAAGTAAAGCAGGTGTAGGTGACTGGTACTGTACAATAACAGAACCTAAGTTGTGCGCACTTCTATTAATAAATCTTTTCGTAAAATGACCCCATTATAAAATATCTCCAGCGTCTCCAAGCCATGAGATTTTTTGCGAGGATCATTTTTCTTATTTATTTTTATACCAACACCATTCTTCTCACACTGTCATTGGACTTTATTTTGCTTGTCCCCACAAGCTGATCCTGCTGTTTAAGGCATAATAAAACAAGAAAAATGGAAAGTCCTTAAAGTTTAAATAAACGATTATGTAAATAAACAAATAAATAAATACGATGAAACTTCCTGTGTGCCTTGTTTGTTGTTCAATGCGTGTGAAAGCCAGGGCCAGCTCCGGGCCTCTCACTAAGGGTGACTGACACACGGCCCCAGGCCCTTTAAAGCAATAGTTTGCTAAAAAAAAAAAAATCTAATTTATACAAGCCAAGTTTTGCACTGGAGTTAACCAGAAACATGGCCAATAGTATGTGGACACCTGCTCAGCCATCGCTTCTTCTGAAATCAAGGGTATTAATAGGCTATTCCTGCAGTTACAGCCCCTACTATTCTGGGAAGGCTTTATGCCTTTATTGCTGTGAGGATATGATTTCAGCTACTGATGCTGGATGATTAAGATCACTCCATATTCTCCCAAAGTTTTTGGCTGGAGCTCCATCACTCCCAAGAACACATTTCCACCGCTCCACAGCCCAATGTGGTGGGGCAATGCTTGGCATTGGGCTATACAAGATTACTATGTAAAACTGAATGTCTGGTTCTACAATGGGTGGATAATTCACTAATTAGAAGTGCTGCCTGGACATAAAGGGCCTGTTTACACCTTGCGTTTTTGAAACCTGTTCAGATTTCACTTGGCTGCCTGAAAAGCCAAGTGGAAACACCCCCAGGACATACTGTGAGTGAATTATGATCAGATCATTTAAACCACATTCAGAAATGTTCAGATACAGATCTTGACTGCATTTATCACAAGCACAAGCGCAATGCATTTTTCACATCCGTATACAACCATATGAGCAGAACTGCATCGTCCAAGAGCTGTATAGCAGGTGAAAGAGCAAAATGACATTAAAGAGGAAGGATACGCGAGAACGAAGTTCCCCAAACCAAGAGCCTTTGTGCACACCAGGCCGATAAAAGCACCCAGGCCAAGCCTGTCCACTTGTATCGCAACTAAAGTAAAACAGAGATTTTTATGTGGGATTTTTATGTGGGAAAAATACAATCAGATCCAATCTGGTCACATTCAAGATGCACCTTAGTGAAAGGTGTAAAAGGAATCCAGCTGATATTATCCAGGCATGTAACACATGATAAAGCAAGGTGTAAACGGGCTCATAGAGCAGCTCACCGTCATGCCATTTTTGCCTAAAAGGGCATCTTCAAAGTTAAAGGAACACTGTTCACATATACTTTGGTCTACAGTCATGATCTTAGTGTCATTTGAAAGGTAACAAACTCAAGTTTATTTCCACCAATGAGAATAGTTATATGAATTACTGACACAGAGTAACAGAGGTTGGAGTGAAGGAGTTTATTTCCGTGTGACTGACAGATCTCTAAACTGATCTCTGACTCTTGCCGTGTTATGAAGACAACAGATTTGCTCATTCGCTGCTTAAATTGCACAATATTTTACTGCTATGAATAACAAATCATAAATTACTTGGAGGGATCAAATGTTGAGATTCCAAGCTTTCTATATCATATCATCATACTGGTTAATGATTAGATATATAAAAATGACATATAATGAAACAGAAGCGACTGCGTCAACGGAAATCTGCCGGTAACCTGTACAGTCATCTATAAAAGTTAAATCATATTTAAAGAGTGTTGAGTTGATGTGAGGCTTCTGTACAGAACAGGTAGGCGCAGGTAAAATGGAGCAAAGTGTTTATTACAAAAGGGGATAGGCCAAAACACGGAGAGTCAAACGAGCAGAGGTCAAATCCAAACAGATCAGACAAAAACAAAAGGGCGAAGTCGAAAACGGGAAGCAAGGTCAAATACAGGCAGGAGAAATCAAATAGTACAGGGGCAATCCAAAGGCAAACAATCCAAAGACAAAAATGAGTCATACACAAAGTAGCTAAACAGAGACGTAGAAGGCTTAGTAAGCACGTGCGGACACAGTGGCAATACTTCGCAAATTACAATGGATAGACTGAGCTTTAAAACAGGTGGTTAATGAGAAACAGCAGAACTCTGGCGATCTGGAGTGGAGGTGATTGGTGGAGCGGAGTGGTGTGATTGTCACATGACTTTCAGAGGGATCCTGGGAGTTTGAGTTCTCAGTGGACTCTGTACTCGGTTCACGGTCTTGTAGTGTGCCGGAGGGATGTGTGACAGTTGATAAATAATCGCAAATACACTTGTTTATGGTTTCATGATTTAGGCACGTAGTTTGTATGACGCTAATTTATGAGGTATTTCACTTCTGGTATTTGTCAGCTACATTGGCTCGTAGCTCAAGTCCAAAACTAAAGAAACACAGACAGCAAACATTTCTTGGCTGATTATCTACATTTTGTGCGAAGGGAAACTGCTTTAATTTAATTTCTGGCTGAACTGTCTCTAAAAAGCAAGATGTTTGCCAGTTTCCAGAATGTGTGAACAGACCTATCCTTTACTTCTATTCTTCTCCCTCCAGACGACTGTCCTGCCAGTTTTAGGCCGAGTGGACAAGCTTGCATGCCTACATGCCGGAGCTGGGCGGGTGTCAGCCTGGGACTTTGTGTCTGAAACAGATGTCTGCTGTCCGTGGGTCTGTATGCGCCCAGCTTGACGGTCTGGGACCGTAGCAGCGCACAGTTAATGGATGATATTTAACAGGAAAGGCTGGTCCAGGATCAGCTTCTGGCTCCATCCACATCACTGTGATCTTTAGGATATAATACAGGAAAATTGCCATATTTAAGTGTAGGTTCCCCCTGTGGAGGATGTGCTATTGTTAACTTATTTCCACTGTGAAAATCAACAGAGCATCATGTTATGTACATATTTCGCTACTGTAGGAACAAAACCTCATACCTCCAAAATGGTAACTTTACAGGATAAGGAAAAACATAGTGTCACGATTGGCCCCTCCCAGTCCATGTGTTCATGTTTTGGTTTGTCCATGTGCGTTTTTGTTTTGGTTTAGTCCAGCCCCTTGTTTTGTAACTCCTCCCCTGATTGTCTCCACCTGTTTTCCACCTGTCCCTCGTTATCCCTGTTGTATTTAAGCCCTGTGATTGCACGCTGTGTTTGCTGGTCTTTGTATCGTCTTTGTCCTTGCCCTGTTTGCTGTATTGGTCTGCGTTTGAATCTCTGTGTTGTTTGTAGTGTTTGAGTCTTGTTAGATGCTCTGTTCTTTATTGTCATGTCTGACCCACAATCTCTACATATTGGCCCTGGACCTAGACAATCAGGGGCAGGGTCATGAAACAAGGGGGCTAAACCAAAACAAACGCACATGGGCTAAACCATGGGAGGGGCCAATCGTGACAGTTTTATATATTTTTTATATATAATTATATATATATTTTATATATAATCTATATTAATTAATCTAAATTAACCTGTTAAAGTCCCAGCCCTAATATATATATATTAGGGCTGGGACTTTAACGCGTTAATTTAGATTAATTAATTACAAAGATTTTAACGCGTTAAACCTTTTATCGGAATTAATCGCATTTTTTTAAGTTTGGAGCCGGAACCTTTGTATTCATGTGTTCTAGCACGCCTGTAAATCTGATGCACAAGCGACATCCGCAAACAACAACGATGGATGACGAAGCCGCTTCTCTTGGTCCACTGAGGGACAACTTTAGCTTTAAAAAACTTCCTGATGGGACTTTCGAAAAGACTTACTGTTGTATGCAAGTTGTGCAAAAAGGAGTTTGCTCATCACCGAAGCTACTCAAGCCTAAAATACCATCTCAATGCAAAACATGTTGCGGCGAGCACAGCCGACCCCACAGCTGATTTCAGCGCCCCCAGCAGCGGTAAATAAACGCTCCAGCTAGCCCGCATTGGACCAGATGACAGGTTTCAGGGCCAAAATAAGTAAGTCTAGGTCTGAAAAACGAAGCAACTCCCTGGCTAAATGGATCGCAACAGACTGTCGACCGCTTTCGGTGGTAGAGGATAGGGGGCTACAGTCTGTGTTAGATAGCGACATCGGACCCTGCTCACGAACTCCCGTGTAGGAAAACCATGGGGAGTAAGGTTAGGCAGCTTTATGATGATGAAAAGCCGTCAAAACAAGACATATTGAATGCAGTTGATTGTGTTGCATTGACAGGGGACCTTTGGACTTCCGCCAGCAATTCTAACTACCTTGGCGTGACCGCGCACACAGTATGCGTTGTTAACAAAGTATGGCAATTAGCATCTTTCGCCCTCACTGTAGAAAAAGTCAACAACAGACATTATGCAGTAAACTGCGCAGACCTTTTTTTCTGTAGCTGAGTCCTGGAAAATTGAGCAAAAGGTTACAACAGTTGGCACCGATTGTGCCGCAACATAGTGGGTCATTTCAGATACGGTCCAGCCAAAACACAATGGAACTGTATAAAGAGCAAAGGGCACTTGACCAGGAAAATGAACCCCTAATCCAGGATGTTTCCACAAGGTGGAAGCAATAAACATGTTTGTTGTTAAGAACATACGTGTATTCATTCAAAATTTTTGTAGCAAAATAATCTTTGTAATTAATTGCAGTTCATTAATTACAGACCCTGTAATTAACTCGATTAAAATTTTTAATCAAGTCCCATCACTAATATATATATATATATACAATATTGCCAGTACAATTCCAATCACTTCCATGGCCACAGGTGTATAAAGCCGAGCCCCTAGGCCTGCAGACTGCTTCTACAGACATTAGTGAAAGAATGGGTCGCTCTCAGGAACTCAGTGAATTCCAGCGTGGTACCGTGATCGGACGCCACCTGTGCAGCAAGTCCAGTCCTGAAATTTCCTCACTACTAAATATTCCACAGTCAACTGTCAGTGGGATTATAACAAAGTGGAAGCGATTGGGAACGACAGCAACTCCGCCACGAAGTGGTCAGCCACGTAAAATGACAGTGGGGTCAGCGGATGCTGAGGGGCATAGCACATCATATTAAACCCCACGGATTAAGAATGGGCTCTCACTCCAGTTCATATGCATGTGAAGCCAGACGAGTGAAATCTTTTGCCAATATAGTGTCTATGTATGTATGTATGTATGTATATGCATATATAACTTTTAATCTAGTGAATCATTATAATGATTACACAGTTTTATGGCCTGTCTGATGGCGTCGTTAGTGTCATGTGGGATCAGTGGGATCAAAGCTGAAAGCTGAACTGAAACTGACAGAAACACTTAACTTTCTAAAAGAGCCGCTGATAATTAATACAGTTATTCATCATATAAATCAACTTTACAGCTAATAAAGCGTTGAAATTAGATCTGCCCTTTAGAGCAGCAGATAATGGACCGTCCTCGTCCTCACAGACAGGACGTCACCACAGAGATGGACCGTCAGGTCCAGAGAGAGAGAGAGAGAGAGCGAGAGCATCCCTATTGTACCTGTCCAGTCACATGATGTAAACATGTTTTTTCCCAGCTTGTTTGGTCATTTTTGGGTAATTAGTTAGCTAGGAAACCGTTATGCTTAGCTAGGTGATGCTAGAAATTAAAGTTTCACTTATTGACGTGATGTGATGTTAGCAAAATATGTGTTATAGAGCTAGCTAGGAAAATGTTATTTTACCCCTTTAAATGGCCAGGGCTCACTAGTTTTATTACATGCCTATAACCTAAGGATAGCTCAGCCACTTTTCACTGGGCTCCCAGTAGTTACTGAATAATAAGTCTTAATAAGTATGTAATAAGCCTGGGACTTTAAGGGGCTACGTTAGCCGGGAATGTTGGATACAAATCAGTTTGTTACACAGCTAGCTTGGAAAAACTGGCCTATTTTAGCCAGCTGACGTTAGCAAACCTCTTCGCTACAGATCCAACAATGGACAGTATTATCAGCCGAGATGACGTCTGCTACAAAATTACACAGCGAAAGAAGAACCTGCCAAACTTATCCAGCTGGTGTTAGTAACATTGTTTGTTACACAACTAGCTATGAAAAACATTATTTAGCTGATACTAGCACAATTAGTTCCTACAGATCCAACAAGGGACAATATTAGCTGACTTAGCAAGATAATGTTAGCTACAAAATTGTGTGTTACGCAGTTATCTTGTAAGAACTGGCCAAACTTAAAGTGCCAATAGCTACAAAATTGTGAGTTACGCAGTTATCTTGTAAGAACTGGCCAAACTTAAAGTGCCAATAGCTACAAAATTGTGAGTTACGCAGTTATCTTGTAAGAACTGGCCAAACTTAAAGTGCCAATAGCTACAAAATTGTGTGTTACGCAGTTATCTTGTAAGAACCTGCCAAACTTAAAGTGCCAATAGCTACAAAATTGTGAGTTACGCAGTTATCTTGTAAGAACTGGCCAAACTTAAAGTGCCAATAGCTACAAAATTGTGTGTTACGCAGTTATCTTGTAAGAACTGGCCAAACTTAAAGTGCTAATAGCTATAAAATTGTGTGTTACGCAGTTATCTTGTAAGAAATTGCCAAACTTAAAGTGCTAATAGCTACAAAATTGTGAGTTACGCAGTTATCTTGTAAGAAATTGCCAAACTTAAAGTGCTAATAGCTACAAAATTGTGTGTTACGCAGTTATCTTCTAAGAACTGGCCAAACTTAAAGTGCCAATAGCTACAAAATTGTGAGTTACGCAGTTGTCTTGTAAGAACTGGCCAAACTTAAAGTGCCAATAGCTACAAAATTGTGAGTTACGCAGTTATCTTGTAAGAACTGGCCAAACTTAAAGTGCTAATAGCTACAAAATTGTGTGTTACGCAGTTATCTTGTAAGAACCTGCCAAACTTAAAGTGCCAATAGCTACAAAATTGTGAGTTACGCAGTTATCTTGTAAGAACTGGCCAAACTTAAAGTGCCAATAGCTACAAAATTGTGTGTTACGCAGTTATCTTGTAAGAACTGGCCAAACTTAAAGTGCTAATAGCTATAAAATTGTGTGTTACGCAGTTATCTTGTAAGAAATTGCCAAACTTAAAGTGCTAATAGCTACAAAATTGTGAGTTACGCAGTTATCTTGTAAGAAATTGCCAAACGTAAAGTGCTAATAGCTACAAAATTGTGTGTTACGCAGTTATCTTCTAAGAACTGGCCAAACTTAAAGTGCCAATAGCTACAAAATTGTGAGTTACGCAGTTATCTTGTAAGAAATTGCCAAACTTAAAGTGCTAATAGCTACAAAATTGTGTGTTACGCAGTTGTCTTGTAAGAAATTGCCAAACTTAAAGTGCTAATAGCTACAAAATTGTGAGTTACGCAGTTATCTTGTAAGAAATTGCCAAACTTAAAGTGCTAATAGCTACAAAATTGTGAGTTACGCAGTTATCTTGTAAGAACTGGCCAAACTTAAAGTGCCAATAGCTACAAAATTGTGTGTTACGCAGTTATCTTCTAAGAACTGGCCAAACTTAAAGTGCCAATAGCTACAAAATTGTGAGTTACGCAGTTATCTTGTAAGAAATTGCCAAACTTAAAGTGCTAATAGCTACAAAATTGTGAGTTACGCAGTTATCTTGTAAGAACCTGCCAAACTTAAAGTGTTAATAGCTACAAAATTGTGTGTTACGCAGTTATCTTGTGAGAACCTGCCAAACTTAAAGTGTTAATAGCTACAAAATTGTGTGTTACGCAGTTATCTTGTAAGAACCTGCCAAACTTAAAGTATTAATAGCTACAAAATTGTGTGTTACGCAGTTGTCTTGTGAGAACCTGCCAAACTTAAAGTGTTAATAGCTACAAATTTGTGAGTTACGCAGTTATCTTGTAAGAACCTGCCAAACTTAAAGTGTTAATAGCTACAAAATTGTGAGTTACGCAGTTATCTTCTAAGAACTGGCCAAACTTAAAGTGCCAATAGCTACAAAATTGTGAGTTACGCAGTTATCTTGTAAGAAATTGCCAAACTTAAAGTGCTAATAGCTACAAAATTGTGTGTTACGCAGTTGTCTTGTAAGAAATTGCCAAACTTAAAGTGCTAATAGCTACAAAATTGTGAGTTACGCAGTTATCTTGTAAGAAATTGCCAAACTTAAAGTGCTAAT
>NC_051217.1:41302357-41347357 GCF_015220715.1 Pygocentrus nattereri
TATAAACTGTCAAACACTAAAAAGTCACTAAGCTCCTCTTTCGCCAGTGCCTTGTCCGAATTTTCCCATTCCATCTTAATTGGTGCAGCAGCTACATGCACGCCTCAGGCACCATTTAAGGTGAAACGGGAAAATTTGAACAAGAAGCTGGGGAATGAGACGCGACTTCAGCCTCTTAAAAAGTCGAAAGTTGAGACACATTTCACAATGAATTATTCCACATTTGAGGAAAAGTTTCCTGCTGGAGAGGCGCGAAATGTGTCTATAGCTGAGCTAAAGCTTAACGCAGAGCAAAGTTTGTGTTTTCGTTTATATTTTTAGCCTGTACTAGGATATCAGGCCATGATGAGACTAATGAAATATTGTGGCTCTCAAAGTAGTTTGATCTTTATTGAAAGGTCAAAATGGCTCTTCTTAACTTTGGCGTTGCCGGCCGCTGATCTAAACATACCTTAAAATCCATTTGAATTACAAGAACAATGCATGCTGAAGCTTAAGGGATTGCTCTCACAGTCCCACTGTAAATCTGGGTGGTGTTTTGCATTAAAGTGTGGCTGAAAATTCCTGAAATAGGAACAGAAAGACGAGCTGGCTGTGAAAAGTGTGTATAAACAGTGAAATCTGTTAAGGGGGGAGTTATCAAGCACTGACGTGGTGGGAGATCCAAACTTTCGCACGTTGTTCTTTCTGCATGTTATTATTTCTTAAATATCTCATGTCTTCATTCTGGACATCCCGATCTAAGCTTAGATTGACTGGAATACGGGTGACCGCGTCGTATCAGTGTCCATGAGGCCGTGTTCTGACCGGGCCGTTCCTCTGCCGCTCTTTTCTCTGACAGTTTTGGCTCTAATTCTGCTCCTACAGCACGACTTGCCTGCCAAAAACATACTCAGGGTAAATTGCTTGCTTGAGTGTGATGCATTATGGGAAGCAGGGGGGCATTGACAGCATAGATTACTGGACTCTCTTAAAGTGGAGAAGCACAGACAGCTTATAAAATGTCTCATAATGATTATTGCATCTCTCTCTCTCTCTCTCTCTCTTTCTCTCTCTCTCTCTCTCTATTATCCTTCTTCCTTTGTCTCTCTCTCTTTCTCTCTGTCTCACTTTCACACCCTTTCTATCGTTCTTTTTGTCTCTCTCATTCCCATCACATTCTCTCATCTCTCTTTCCTCCTCTCTCATTCTCACTGCCTTCCACTCTATCAATTCCTTTCTCTCTTCTCCCCCTTTCCTTCCCACACTCTCTCTTTCTCTACTTCTCATTCACTCCTCCTCTCTTTCTTTAATCTTACTCTTTCTCACACTGAGTTTGTCGCTTTCTTTCTTACCCTCTCACCCCCTTAGTTTCTTCTTTCCTTTTTCCCATTTTTCTCTTTCTTCCTCTTTCATTTACACTCCATCTCTCTCTCTCTCTCTCTCTCTCTCTTTAAATGTCTCTCCCACTTGTATTCTCTTTCTTTCCTCTTTTCTCCTTCATTCTCTCACCTTTTTCTCTTTTTCTCTTTCTTCCTCTCTCACTCTCACTCCCTTTCCATGTCTCTTCTCCTCTTTTCCTTTGTTCATTTATCTAGGCTCTAATTTTATTAGGACTTTGTTCCAGAAAGTATTTTATTGCAATAATTCCGGATATTCGTTTCAACTTCATTCTAGACTCAAATTTTATTCATACTTCGTTCAAAATCAAATCAAATCACGTTTATTGTCACATCACATTTACACAGGTGGAAAGTGGTGCCTAGCCCTCTTATATAATTTAAATACAAACAAATATAAATATCTAACAAGAAAAAGGTATACATATATATAAAAATCTAAATCTATTTATTTATATTTATATTCTATTTATTTATAAAATCACTATTCATGATTTATATATATATATATAAATAATAAATAGTGATTTTTTGGATGTCAATGTGTTTGTTTACTCATCTCCAAGCCTCTCCTCGAGGAAGCCCAGTATTATATGTAGTTAAAAAGCAGCTCCTGGTTTGACCAATCAGTGCTCAGTAAATTGAGCTCATGATGTAATTGATATGGACCCAAGAAATTCTTGAGGTAAATTGTTTAAACATTTGGATGCCTAAAGCTTTCATACAGTACTGTATATATATACTGACTCTGAATATACACATAAACATGATATATACACACAATATATTCAATATATACAATATATTAATTTCAACTTCATTCTAGACTCAAATGTCATTAAAGGCTCATTCTAAATATTAGTTTTATTACAACTTCTTCTAGATATTGTAGTACAACTTTATTTTAGATATTATTTTATTATAATAATCCTGGATATAAATCCTTATTATAACATCATTATAGACTCAAGTTTTATTACAACTTCATTCTAGATATTGTATTACAGCTTTGTTCTAGCTTATTATTATTATTATTATTATAGTAATATTAGCTTATTACAATCATTCTAAATATTAATTTTAATTATAACATCACTTTAGGTTCTAATTGTATTACATCTATCTAGATAATGCATCTCTGTTTTAAATATTATCTTATTACAATAATTCTGCATATTCATTTAATTGCAACTTCATTTCAGATATGAATTTTATTATAATTCTATGTAACTTCATTATGGAAAATTAGTTTACTATAATTTCAATCTGTGTATGAATTGTACAAAAATCTGGATATTTATTTTATTTATTTATTTTTCTATATACTGATTTTACTATATCATCGCGCTGTATATTAATTTCATAATAATTTCTCAGTGATTTTAGAACGATCTACAGATCTGTTCAGTATTCGGGACGCATCCACAAACTCACTGAGCCAGAAATGTTCGCAGTGGTGGTGATAGGAACCAGACGTCTGAAGAGTTTAAGCCCTTTAAGAGCTCGATTCACCACCAGTGCGACAATCTGAGTCAATACGTTTCTCCATCAGACCACTAGGAATGCCTTTGTTTACATCTCAGCTGTGGATTTATGAAGATTGTGAGAAAATATTGGCATGTTTCTTGAATTTTGATACCACATACAAATTATTTAAACCTATAAAGCCGTACAGTTGTACACGATTAGAGTGTCTGTGAATGTTCACTCTCGTAAACAACCTTTTCCTGCAGCTCACCTATTTTTAATTATGTCTCATGTCAGCCTGCAGCTTTCTGCACCGCGGGACCGACACGACAGCTCCTCCGTGGGGGGGCTGCAGGCCGAATGAAATAGCTGTCACTTCATTCTGGCCCATCACAAAACTGCAGAGGCATGACTGTAACCAGTGGACATTAGAGAGCAGTGGAGTGGACTGAACCAATCAGATTTGGTTCTATATGCTTGCAAAGTGAGGTTAGGCCACTTCTATGTGCCACTGGGGACTCATGATGGATCAAAGCATTAAAAAGCCAAACGACAGACAGAATAAAACGTGTTTTATTCCTCATATTACCTCTAAAACTGTTTTCATTATGAAAACTCTAAACAATAAAGCTCTTATTTCATTGTTTTAATTCGTTTTGAAGCAAAATGATTACATTCTTTACCCAACACAAAATTGTCCATTCAAGTGTTTTTCTGGTATCCAGGTAGATCCAGCCAAGCAAGCTCTCCCATTGATTAGGACTTCAGGAGCTAAACTGGAGGCCTAATACTTATGATCATGATTTGAAACTCACAGTGAAATCTACTAAGCAATGAGTGGGACCAGAAATATCACTGTAGGCCTTCTGGAAGTTCTAGACACGCCATTGCCTGTGAATACGAGCTCTAATCTGGTTTCAGCCGGCTGTTAGAAATGGAAAACAGCTCGTTTGACGGACATTGCAGGACCCTCTGCAGAAGGAGTTATTGTAAAGAGATGCTATCAGAAATCGGCATTAGAGGTGTTTTGTTCCTCGTTTTTGACAGTTTTGACATTTATAGCCAGAATTGAAGGCACTACTAGTCACAGTTTGGCCCTAAATCCATCCATCCATCCATCCTCCACCGCTTATCTGAATCCGGGTCGGGGGGCAGCAGCCTAAGCAAAGAGGCCCAGGCCTCCCTCTCCTCCGCCACCTCCTCCAGCTCTTCCGGAGGGATGCCGAGGCGCTCCCAAGACAGTCGAGAGATATAATCCCTCCAACGTGTCCTGGGTCTTCGCCGGGGTATCCTCCCCATCGGACATGTCTGGAACACCTCCCTAGGGAGGTGTCCAGAGGCCATCCTTACCAGATGCCCGAACCACCTCAACTGGCTTCTCTCAACGTGGAGGAGCAGCGGCTCTACTCTGAGCCTCTCCCGAATCGCCGAGCTTCGCTTGTATCAGCGATCTCGTTCTTTCGGTCACTACATTTTGGCCCTAAATGTTAGGTCATTTTCACAACAACACAACATGCAAATCACTAGAGAGTGTAACAGTGTGACATCATCTGATTTCACTGTCATACCATAACAGTATTACTCACACTGGATATATCAAACGTGATGGCACACACTGATCGGGCATAACACTATGACCACCTCCTTGTTTCTTCGCTTATTGTGTTTCTCTGCATACTTTCACCTTGTCCTTCAGGGGTCGGGACTCTCCCACAAAGCAGGTACTATTTGGGTGGTGGATCATTCTCAGCACTGCAGTAACACTGATATGGTGGTGCCGTGTTAGTGTGTGTTGTGCTGGTCTGAGTGAATCAGACACAGCAGTGCTGCTGGAGTTTTTAAACACCTCAGTGTCACTGCTGGGATGAGAATAGTCTACCAACCAAAAATACCCGGCCAACAGCGTCCTTTGACCACTGATGAGGGACTAGATGACCAGCACAAACTGTGCAGCAGCAGATGAGCTGTCGTCTCTGACTTTACATCTACAAGGGGGACTGACAGGGTAGGAGTGTCTAACAGAGTGGACGGTGAGTGGACACAGTGTTTAAAAACTCCAGCAGCACTGCTGTGTCTGAACCACTCATACCAGCACAAGACACATTAACACACCACCACCACGTCAGTGTTACTGCAGTGTTGAGAATGATCCAGTACCTGCTCTGTGAGGGTCCATGGGGGTCCTGACCACTGAAGAACAGGGTAACAGAGTATCAGAGAAACAGATGGACTACAGTCTGTAACTGTAGAACTACAAAGTGCACCTATACAGTAAGTGGACAATGAGTGTAGAAACAAGGAAGGTGGTCATAACGTTATGCCTGATCGGTGTACATGCATGTGTGTTAGCTTGCATTAGTTGATGATTATATCAGGAAGGGCCTTGAGTTAACACACAAAGGCGTGTCCACCAGAAAGGATGGTTTACACAATGTTGTTTACACAAACATTCAACCCAGCCTTACTGTAAGGAACTGTGTTATTCAGTCAATAGCTTTCAGTTCATTGTGATGTTAGATTTTTACTAACAAACTCACTTCGGGAGAACACAGGCCCAGCTATCCCTTCATGTTCATCCACATCTCGCCGTCACTGTTTACCTGGGGTGCAGAACACGAGACGGCGTTACAGCTGTGATTGGGTTACATTAAATAAAATCAAACTATAACGGTATGTTGATTGCTAGTTTTCAACTTTTTGTAGCGAACTCTTCATATAAGCAAGTTAAGATGCTGGCATATATGCTATAAGCTAGCGTCATGCAAGCCGTCACAAAAAGAAAAAAATCTAAGCTTTCCCTGCTGAAAAGAACTCGTGGAGATCCTATCAGCATATCATCAAACGTGTCTTGAATCAGTCACAGGTCACCTACTAGGATTCGTTGTGATATCAACCCTCCAACAAAAGCCAAATTACATTGCGGAACCCCCAGTAAACAAGAGAAATGTCACCACAATCGGATATAAGCTAGTTGGGAGGCTAATGCTACTAGCAATTATGGTAACAACCACGTGTTTTTGCTCACACTTAATGAGGACAAATTGAAGCTTTATTTGATTCTACATGATTCTGTACGAGTGAATACATCAAGTAGTGCAGTACATTGTTTCAAATCAGCCAGTAAGTTAAGTTTATTAGCAAGCAGGCTATCAAGCTAATTGGCTTTAGCGCTAAAGCCATGCTGAAGAAAGACCTTTAGAACCATTAGGACTAAAACCTAATGGTCTTGCCGATGGGAATTGGCCTAATGACAGCAGACGCACCTCGTGTCGCCGTTTCTAATGGCGATACACACACTGGCGCCGACCGTCTGCATCCATAACGCTCTGTGAGTCTGAGCGCCGTTTACTTTCACAGCACATCTTGCAGCATTTTGCCGTAACTACATTAAATTAAAGCCATACTGAGACCACAGAAAGCCACGGGAGATCACACGTGGCTTGAAATTTACACAGAGCAAGGCAGCCAGTCTTTTAGGTAAACAAACAAATGCTAATGGTAAGCTACCTCAGCTAATATTACTAGCCTAGCGTTTTTAGCTCATAACTTTCAGCTCTAAAACAGCCAGTTTGTGAAGAGGTAGTGCACTGATGCTAAGCATGGTAAGTGACGCTAAACGCTGTGTTTGACTCAATTTATACAAGTAGAGTGTAAAAATGAACGTGAGTTTGAGCTTTTATCAGCTCTTTCTGCCATTGAGTGTGCAATATATGGTGACTTCAATTGCTAGAGACCAGATTTTCCTGTAAGGTACCTTTAGATACCATTGATTGCGTCTGGAATACGTCCCAGAAACCATGATAATTCTTTACACTGTGACATCAACCCATCAAGAAAATACAAAATAACATCACCGACTATTGAACACCGCCAGACAGCAACAGAAACTTTTAATGGTTTCTAATATTTTTATCAGGGATAAAATGAGCAAAATGTTGCAAGAAGGTGACATAAGCTACTTCAGAAGCTAATGCTACTAGCATTTATGGTAGCGATCAGAGAATAAGTGTTTTTTTGCTCAAATTTCCACACCGGACAGAGAAAAATATGAGCTTTGTCTGATTCGACACATGATTCTAGGTAAAAGCAGACATTTGTGTGAGTGCATGTGCAGAACGTTGCATGCTTTTATAAGTAAAGCTAACTAGCAAGCAAGGTAATTGGCCAAATTAGATGTTTAAGAGTGAAATAAACGAGCAAGTGAGTCTTTTAAATTGTTAATCGTGTTTGTTGTAGTGGTCCTTGCTGTCTCTTGAGCAGGTGGGATGAACTAGAACTAAAACCAAAACCGTGAATTTGGTTCATGTTTAGGTCAGTTTTGAGTGTACAGTGGAATAAACCCTTAAACCACTTCTTCTTCAATCAAATCAAATCAAATCAAATTTATTTGTAGCGCTTTTTACAACGGATGTTGTCACAAAGCAGCTTCACAGAATTCCAGTAAAAACAAAGTTTTAACATGAATGTAAAAACCCCCAGGTGAGCAAGCCGGGGGCGACAGGGGCAAGGAGAAACTCCCTCAGAGCTGAGGAAGAAACCTTGGGATGAACCAAGGCTCACAAGGGCGGACCCATCCTCCTCTGGTCAAACTGCCTACAAGTGATTATACTACTAATATTAATAGCAGTAGTATTAGTAGTAGTAATAGCTGGGAGTCCATGAAAACTTGAATGTAGGGTGGGCAGCTAGTCCAAGGCAAGTGGCGGTAGCTGGGAGTGGGCAGCTGGTCTGAAGTGGGTAGCAGGAGAGCTCGACAGTCAGTTGTCAGCCGGACATGTGGGCGGTGGTATCCTCGGAAAAAGGTAGAGAGATGGAATTAGTTTTATTCTGTTTGCTTATATGTAAAACAGGGGATGTAAACATTTACAGAGTGTGGCTAACGACTCCGGCAGATCTGACTATGACAGCTTAACTAAAAGGAGAGAACCAGAAGGACACACAGACACGAGAGCACTCTGAAACAGCTTGGCATCCCTCCTCTCCACCGTCCACAAACCTGAGTGACCGCGTTTAGTTTACTATAATTCCCTGTGTCCATGGAACCCTGGATCTGCCGCCTTTATCTAGGGGGGAACATTACCTACCAAATGCTAAACTGAACAAATGAGTTTTCAGCCTAGATTTGAAGATTGAGACTGTGTCTGAGTCCCGAACAGTTTCTGGAAGATCATCCCAGAGTTTGGGGGCTTTATGAGAAAAGGCTCTTCCCGCAGCTGCAGCCTTATGAATTCTAGGAACTATTAATAAGCCAGCACTCCGGAATCTGAGTAGTCGTGATGGCTCGTAATGGGAAATAAGGTCTTGCAGGTACCCAGGAGCGAGCCCATGTAGGGCTTTATACGTCAATAAAACAATTTTATAATCAATACGGATTTAAGCCTTGCAGTGGAGTGTGTGTTGGGTTATGACCATGATTGTACGACAAGAATTGACCAGAAGTCATAACTATCCATTGCGTAATCTTAATTATAAAGTTTGAGCTCATAAACTACAAGGTAGAAGGATGTAATAGCACTGAATAGATGATGTATTATCATATTACACTTTATATGGAAAATAAATTGGGTCAGGTTTGTCCAGTGGCATTATCTGGCCTGTTAACTATAAAGTCCTGGCAATTTACTTCTAGACTAGAAAAGAATTTCATCCTTCAGTGCAATCGTTAATAAAAACTGCATTATCAAAGGTCATGACTTTTTTGTTCAGGGCTGATGCTTTCAAATGGAATCTAATACTGAAAGTGTCCTTTAGAGATGCATGTTTGGGCAAAAAAGTCCAGAAGATTTCTTCTCTAGCTGAAACTAAATGGGGTAAGGAGTGCAGCAGAGTGACGCCGGGAGCCCATTGTGTTGTACAGTGTTGGATCTTATAATAGGCCGAAAGAGGGTGTAGCTAAAATAGGAAACAATCTGTCATACAGAAGATATTCCAGGCCATGTGTGGCACAAGGCTGAATGCCTACACTCAAGCAAACAGATACAAATAAAACCAGGCCTCCCTGCTTGGAGTTCAGAGTCACAACACCCACTCTTATTCACTTGTGTATACAAATGAGTAAATAGCTGAACACGGTCTGAAGGGCACAGCCAGCAAACACAGCGCTTCCGTAAGCAGCCGAAGAAACAGGATGTATGAAAAGACGTGCAATAATTCCAGAGATGGAGATGTCTACAGGCTTTGTTTATGTCTGGTTGCTGAGGAAACGACTAGATTTGCCTGTATTAGTGCAAGTGTTCTCATGTATACACTGCAGGCTAAAAGGTTTGGCAGCAATATTAACCCTGTCAGAACATCATATACAGTGATATGTTTATTGATATACAACAAAACTACTGGTGCTTTAATTTGGCCTGAAATTTTGTGGCCATAACTGACCCAGGTACTAAATTTGTACCTGAAACTGACCTGAACCTGCCCATCATCACCAAACATGCTGAATTAAACACTGGCAGTAACAATCACAGCCATCACTAAATCACAGATAAATAAAATTATGTATGATAAATCAGTTTTTTTGGTTCGGGTTGAACTCTCCATACTGCAAAGGTTGTGACCGGCTGAGAGGTGTGTCAATCATTATTTTGTAAAAAGTCAACTGATGAAATATTAGCTTCAGAGAAGGCCTAATGATTTCTAGGAACTAAACAATGCATGTCTATAATCTTTAGTTCATTTGTAATTAATAGAATCATGCTTGTATTTGAACTCTGCAAATATTACAGTGCAACTCTCGTTATATTGTTAAGCTCTGGATGGAAGTGCAGAGCAGCAAACCAGTCAGTCAGGAGTTGTTTCCCTTTGTGATATCTAGATACACATAGCTAACTGAGTTCTCCTATTGGCTAGGACTTCAGGAGTTGAATAGAAGGCCTAAGGTAGGGGTTGACAATCCAAACATTAAGAAGAGCCATTGGCATTTCAACAAAAATCAAACCACCTTGTGAGCCACAACATTTAATGTCCATTGTAACATCTTGGCTGTAAATATGTCTCAGTATATGCTAATGTCTTAGTATAGGCTAAAAATATAACACAAACATAAACGCAGACTTTTCTCGCATCTCCAGCAGAAAACATTTCCTCAAAAGTAGATTAGTTTCTTGTAAAAGTGTCTCAGGGTTTATTTTTTTATGAGGCTGAAGTTGCTTCTCATTCTCCTTGTCCGAATTTTTACGTTCCACCTTAAATGGTACCTGAGATGTAACTGGGGCACCATTCAAGGTGGAACTGGAAAATTCAGACAATTCGAATGAGAATCTTACTTCAGCTTTGTGACTTTTCAGTGTTTGACATTTTCTAATTGCAGATTAAACGCATCAGTGAATATAAAAAAAGCAAATAAGACCATACGTCTCCAAATTATTGATGTTTGTCTTAAATTTCCCTCTTTGCCGTTTTGTTAGCTACTAGCTGGGCATGATTGTTGTCTGTGTTGCTATGGTGATGAGCAGTCTGTGCACCAATCTTCAATGTTAAAGGGTGAATTAGAAACTCTACACTAACTCCAGCGTTTAACACCATTTATTGGCTTTATTTTACCAAAAAAGAGGATTATTTTACTTTTATCTAAAATCTAATTCTGCTGTGGACAATTACTTTCAATAGGCTGGACCAATTTCGTGAGCCTTCAGAAAGTTCTAGACACATCATTGACTGAATATGTGTGTCAGTTTAATCAGTGGTTTCTCCAAAGGGAAAGCAGCAACTCTCTACTGAAAAAGTGACCGTCAAACATGGAAAGTCTCTAATGTTTGCATTTAATCTAGAACACTTGTGTGCATTGCCATTTATTTAGTGCTAACAAACCATTAGAATCCCATAGGGATGCTAGCAGCAGTTAGCATTATCACAGAGGTGGCTCACATTGACAGCCTAGCTCTAATATTCATGGTTAGCCACTGTGTTTAACCCTTAGATGCATAAGTGGGGTCAAAAATGACCCCGAGGGTTATTTTTCAAAATCTCTGAAATTAAAAGTTTTTACACTTCCATATTCCAGGTATTCCTCATAAAACATGTTTGTGACTTGAGGCCATTTGAATTTTTTAAATGTTTTTATACATTTTAAGAAATTGCAGTTTTTGTGTCACTACCCCAGTTTTTCATAAGCGGGGTCAAAAATGACCCCAAGCATTTCCTACAGAATCTCAAGGGTTTGCTTTGGGAACCTTTTGATTCTTACCAACTGTGACTGTCAGGATACATTTTCTGTCCCATTTACACATCTGATGCCTGCATTCTCACCACCAGGAGGTCACAGCAGCATACATGTAAGTATCTGCATTTATCAACTCCATGCCTTTTCTGTCATAGAGTATCATGTTGGTCAACAAAGTAGACACTAGTTAGCTAACTACAAAATAATGTTAGTAGTAATGTTAGTATTGTGTCAGCTGGCTTACTTAGCTAGCTAACATTACACTAGCTTAGTAAGTTAGCTGATATTACTGCATTTGTTATGTAGAGACTCGCTGTATTCATGATTCCTTGTAATAAAAGCTAACCTGTTAGGTAACCTATTACATCATTATTGATATATTGTTCGTCAGCTGTGCAGTGGATTCAGACACACAAGTCACAGCATCACCACAGACAACTTCTTCACCAGTGTGCCTCTTGCAGAGCATCTCCTGGAGAAGGGTCTGACTATTGTGGGAACATTGCGACAGAACAAGCCAGATATCCCTCCAGTGATGATGGCTTCCAAGTTGAGGGAGGTTCACAGCACTGAATTTGGGTTCAATGGCAGCATGACCATGATCAGCTATATCAGAAAAAAGGGAAAGGCTGTTCTGCTTCTCAGCACAATGCACCACAGCAAGATGGTGGATGAAAACAGCCAAAAGAAAAAACCAGAAGCAATCCTCTTCTACAACCAGACCAAAGGAGGTGTAGATACCGTTGACCAGATGGTTGGCAACTACACCTGCAAGCCCCAGACACAGAGGTGGCCCATGGTGCTGTGGTACAACATGATCGATATAGCCACTCTAAACGGTTACTCATTTTTTAGGGCTCAGCACCCTGAATTTTCCACAGGAATCATCAACGCACGGCGACATTTCCTCACAGAGCTCTCAAAGGACCTTGTAACTCTTCACATGAAAAGTCTACTGGAAGGTACCCCGAACCTACCAACCTACATCACTGAAGCAATGGGAAGGTGTGGAGTGACAAAAACTGCAAACCAGCAACAGGAGAGAGGCACAGAGGGCAGACAGAAGAGAAAGAGGTGCCAGATGTGTCCAAGAAACAAAGACTGCAAAGCCACCAATTGCTGTTGGAAATGCAGTACCCCAGTGTGCATTGGTCACAGCCAAAAGCAAATAGTTTGTGACAATTGCACACAGTGAATAGAGAAAATAATTTTGTGTGTGCAAATGTGAGTGGACAGTGTTCTGGTATTATGTATGTTCATTTTCTTTTTTGTCCTGCAGACACATGGACATACTAACAATAATTTTTGAAGATTTTTTATGTTATTTCTTGTGAAAGAATGTTATAAAAGTTATAAATATGCATGTTAAATGTAAAATCAGTCTTTTGTTGACCCAAATATAATAAATATAATCTCCTTTAACCAAAATTAAAGGCATTTTTTTTTATTCATTGCAAAAACACATTGATTCTAATTGGGGTAATTTTTGACCCCACTCATGGAAGAGTGTAGGTATTGGTCGTTCATGCATCCAAAGGTTAAGACTACGCAGCTGAACCAAAGCAGAGCTCCCTCCAATGGCCAGTCTTAAAGATTATTTATACACAGTGGCAGGTTCTAAATCAAAAAGTCATCTTAGTTTACGCACAACGAAACACCCTGCATTGATCCTGGAGGAGAAAAAGGGTTGTGGAAGGGGGGGTTCGGGGTCTGAGGATTGATTGATTATGCTTTTTGGTCCAGAGTCACTGGCCATTGAATAAGGACCCAGATAATGCATCTGAAAGCAGCTGTCAATAGCCATTAAGGCCATTTAATACCCATTGGAGGTCGTTTGTCATGTTTTAGGGTGAAAACTGAAGAATGAACGTTGTTTGTGATCTGTCAGCTGACAAATGGAAGCATGTCATCCCACCATCCTAATAAGGAAAGAAAGAAAGCATTTAAACGGGCCAGAGAAAAGTATGGGTAAAGGTTAAATGCAGCCCAAACAGAATTTAAATTAAAAATTAGTCTGCTTGTCTATGGCCTCTGGTCAGATGTTGCCCCTGTGATGTCTGACACTATGGACGTTCATCTCGTGGCTCTTTCACCCTTGTCCTTTCAAATGAGGACTTGCTACTACTGCCTTTTCTTGTTGGGACAGTGTTCCGTATACAAGCTCTGTTTATATCATTTAAAAACCTCTGATTTAGGCAAAGTATTTCCTTGACTGTACTGCATTACAAACAACTTAAATCTGCTGTATAGTCTCTGTTTTGGAGGCACATGCATAACATGATCCTTTGCATGTGGCCATCTGCCTAGCCACACCTCCGGAGTCTCTTGGTATCAGTGCTAGCCAGTAGTTGGAAACTACATAACCACCCGCTTCAAAGGTCAGTTGGTCCTACCAGCTCGAGCCAAGTCCCTGGGTGTGCACAGTACCCTCCAGAACATCGTAAAGCACTGACTTGTAGGCAGCGAGCAACCTAGTCCTCTCCCAGAGCCATGTCTCTGCTGCCACAGCTCCTCCACTCTCACTGCAGCTCACCATGCCAGCAACGCTGTCCCAAATACCACTTGTTTGCACTGGGCTCTGACTTGCATTCACTAGACAATGGTTGTCTTCCAGCTGTGCGATGTGATCCTATCTCTATTCGAAGTCGCTACAGAGATATCAACAAGCACATGGTGGCGAGCGAGATGAGCCATCTGTAGTCCACGCCACACTTGACCCATCAGCCATGGCTGGCGCTGAACTCTCTCAGCTGGCATTTATCCCACTTCTGACACCAGTGTAACATTTACAGAGTAAGAAACATAGGAAAGCCATTATTCTGCTTTGAGAAATGCTCTTTATTAGAGGCATCTGCAGAAAATGAACATATCTATATCACTGCTGTTCTTCTATAAATATAAAGTCTCTCACCACTGCCATGGCGGTATCAGTGGTGCTCCATGCTGCACCGCTCTGCAGGGCCACTCCTCCCTCCCATCCATGGCTTTCATAATTTCATTAGTTTATAATAACCTGTGACTATGAATCATTGTGTTTTTGTTAGCTTAGAAAGAGCCCTTCATATCTACACAGGTGGGGGCTCCTCTTCCAACAGAGGCCGCAATGTTGCACTTCTACAGTTGCCCAAAATGGACAAACCAATCACAGGTTCTAGAGAGTGGCATTCACATTTTTACACTGATGCAGTAGCTTGAATTTGGTGGTGCTGTAGCTCCAGTTGGAAGACGTAGAACGAATAAGAATCTTTGTTGCTGACACTGGCTAACCATTTTGTGTTGTGAGAAGTTTAAGAACCCACATTTTGACAAATGGAGGATTGTCCATATTATTTAGCACAAGAAAAAGCAAGGGCAAATCCTTGTCATCAAAGAAGCAAAAACATGAAGAAGCAAAGTGAAATCGGGGCAGACTGCAGAAGAAAACATGACAGCCACTGTACAAGCTTGCAAAGGGAGGGGTATTTAGCTGGCTGCAATCTGCAACCTCGCCACTAGTTGCCACTACGTCTTATATACTGCACCTTTAAGTTGATTTGGCAGTAGTAGCCCAACAGTAGACTTACTTTCAACTGATGTCATTTCAATGTGCAGGAGTAGTAGCCAGGCCTGGCATCAGGGAGTCTACATGCCCCACTAAACTCTTTATAGTGTCACACAAACAAATTTCCTAAATGAGCAGATCGTTCTGGCTCTACAGTTGATCCACTCCTGAATGTGTGAACACATCTACTGTACATTTAGCATCTCATATATTTTTCTTTTTCATTTGCAGCACTCCACCCCCTCCTGTGGTTTTTGGATGGCCTACTCAAGATTCGGTTGTGTTGTCAGCTTTCTTGTAGCATATACATGCCATTGTTTGCATTTTGACTGCTAAACAATCGCATATATCATATTGTCACTGTCTAAAAAACATATGTCTGTTTTTTTGTTGATTTTTAGTTTCCTACTTCATTCAAATAGCAACTGCCTTGTGCATTGTGTGAAACTTCATGATGACTGAACTAATAGAAAGTCTCCAAAATTATTCTGAAGAAAACCTCTTTACAATACCGTTCATTAAAAGTTCATCAAAACCGCAAATGCTGCTGGTTTTTAGGCGTCATTTCTTGAAACAAGCCAACAGAACAATAATGTTTCACTAGGCACTGTTTGTAAAAATAGTCTGAATAATCTCATAATATCCTAACAATACTGTAACAAGGAATATTATGTGTAACAAAGAGGGAGCTGAAGAGACAGGATGTTTTAATAAAATGCCTTGATGAAAGAATCCACAAAGTAACACAACAGTTAGAAAACTTACTAACAAAGACTTCAACAGAAAGGCAACAAGACTAAAGAACATGAGGAGGACTAGACAACAAACGTGAAATAACAAAAATGGGCCCTTAGAACACAAAACGCCAAGCAAATGCAAATCACACACCCAGGGGTATAAATACACAAGGAACAAACCAGGTGAAAGCGTGAGGCTATACAGACAACAGACAGGTGAGACAGATGACAAAAAGGCAGGAACGGCGAGGAGACAAAGACCAGAATAATAAAAGCACATGGCACACATAAACAAAAGCACATGGACACACAAAGGAAGATAAACAGGAATGTTTAGACAGACAGAAATGAGGAAACAAAGCAGAGCAAGACAGAATGTCACAATATGTCATTGCTATCCAACGAAAAACAACTGTCTCCAATATGAAACTTCACTTTCTTCACTTTCAGTGTAAGACCATGTAGAAGGTTTTTATTTTACTCAGATTTGGGGCATTTCTATTGGTCCAATCATCATGAAACGTTCATGCAAGGACATGTAAAAAAGCTTAAAGATCACAAAAAATTAAAATTCTTGGGATTTTTTTTTTTTTTTTTTTTTTTTTTGTACAGTGATGATATATTGACTAGATTTAAGATGATTACCTTGCTAGGATATAACTGTTTGCAGTCTGAGAGATTACTGATGGTGCCGATCTCGCAGTGAGCAGTCAGTGGGCAATGAGTGGCCAGGGAGTAGGCAGTGAGTGGGCAGTCAGTGGGGGGCTTTGTATTTCCTAAAGCAGTGGCACAACACTATAAAGCAGCTGGCACAAAGCGACTGTATTTCACCCAGACTTGTTGCTACAGTAATTGACTCCGTCCCACTGGGCTGTTACGCTCCTACGAATGGAAGGCTTTGTTCTCTCTCTCTCTCTCTCTCTCTCTCTCTCTCTCTCTCTCTCTCTCTCTCTCTGTCTTTTCAGTCTCTTCACATCAGCAGGCAGGTTTAATACTGCCGAACTGGGCGAGCGACAGAGAGATAGAGAAACAGCCAAAGAGTGTGCGAGTGTGAGAGAGAGTGCCAGACAGAGAGCGAGAAAAAGAGGCAGAGAGAGAGGAGAGGCGAATATCAGGGCTCTGATAGAGGAGGGGCGCTGTGATGACGTAGCTTGTGCTGTTGTTTATGCTAATAATGATTTTACATTAGATCGCAAAAGTTTGAACAGCCTCAGGCAACTGACATGTTCTATTGATTTCCTAAGTGAAGATAAGTCAACACAAACGTTACTGGGAACAAACGTGAATGTGATATTTTTCGCTAATTTTGGCGCAAAGTTTTGTTTTAACTTGCTGAGTTTAACATATTAGAAAGTCAAACTTTTGCCGTAACTTTTGCAAAGGCCTCATTTTTCCCCTAATATGTCAATAGTGCTAATGTGAGCTAATGAGAATACATTCTCAAACAACTATATTCTCTATATGACTTAATAAATAAATAAGTACAAATAAAATACAGTAATGTGCAAATATCAGAGAGCCTTTCATGCATTTTATTTCCAGTCAGAACAGCTATTAAGTGTGTATCATCCTGGCCCTGTTCTTGTCTTTCTCTGTTTCAGGTCCTGCCTTCTTGTTATGCGCCTCACCTGTGTGTTGTCTGTAGCCCCAGCCTGTCTTCAGTCCCAGGTGTTCCTGGTTTTTTCGATGGGTATTCATAGCCCTGTTTGTGTGCTTTATATTTGCTTGTTTTGTTCTCTCAGGCCCTGTTTTGATTTTTACTTGTTTGTTTTCTAGTTTTCTTCCTGTTTTGATATTTTGTTCAGTAGCATTATTTCTTCCAAAATATCAACATTGTGCATTTTTCCATAAAATACATGAAACAAAAATGCACTTTTAATACTCTACTTCTACTTTAAGCGTACTATTGATGTACTTAAGTGTGCTTCTTTTCCGCAGGGGGGTCTACATTTTACTCCTGTGAAACTGATGTATAACATATATTTAAACAAACACTCAAAACTTGAAGAAAAAACCCAGCTAACCTCTGCTAGCATCTCTATTGGATTCTAGTAGCTTGTTCATGTTAATTTGCATGAATACTTTGTGATGAGGCTGAAACTACTTAATCACATTTTCTGTTTCAATATTAGAGAGAAAAATAATTCCTGATTGGTCCATTTTAGGACCCGCATTTCAAGAACTGAATGCATAACGTAACAATGGAGCAAGAGCTGTGCTGTAATACTTGTAGTGTTGAAACACAAGCATGACTCTATTGAATAAAAATTAATTAAAAATTACAGGCATGTTTTTTTTAGATCCCAGAGTTGCGCAGGCTCTCTATGAATTTGAATCAAATTAATCTTTAGCAACAGTTGCTTCATGTTGTGTTCTTCATGCCCCAGCAGGCTTAACTGATGAAGGCCGGTATTGTGTTGAAGCCTCTGTCCCGTCCCACACAAACAGCAGCGAAAGCGTGCGACTGTCCCGAACAAGTGCCAGCAAGCTCCTCCATTCACTCACTCAAGCAGAACATTCATCTGTAACCACACACGCTCGAACAAAGGAAGGCAGACCTTATACAGTGTGTGAAAAGCAGCTGTTGTGAGTGCGTCGCCCCCGTGTGTAGGCCGCACTGCTTGGATATGCCAGCAGCTTTTTGTAAACCGATAACTGTGAAAACGGAATGAGGGAAGAATAACTCAATGAATCGTCACAGCAGAGAGCAGCACCTAACGTGTCGGACTGATTCACCCTCCCAGGCGCTGATGTGAGTGGTGTTGCTGGGGTTTTAAAACACTGCTAGGTTTAGAATGGCACTGTGGTGAGAAGGGGACCACTGACGAAGGGCTAGGACAGCAGTCTGAATGATAACAGGTGAAGCGTCCACCTGGTCCTCTTCCCATGTCATTCGAACCTGAATCTTTGTCCATTTTTAAATAAAAGAGTTTGATGTAATGCATAAACATCACATTTTTTAAATTTCCCATTCCATGTTTTGAGTTCATTTTTGCTATGATGTCACAAACAGCAACATATTTATATTTGCATAAGTTAGTTCGCAAGACGATTGGTTAAGAGGTGGTCTAACTGTGCTGATATTTCGCCATGACATCACAGGCTTTTCACAAACACCATATCACTCCGCTAAGATGCCGTTGCTACGACGCTCAAGTCATTTGAACGTTTGACTGACAGTCAATTTGGTCCGACTCTGAAGATGAGACGACATTAAATTCCCAAACTGTCGTCACCACTGAGCAGCTTTTCAGTCGGCAGCTGTGACAGAAAAACAGCTGAACAACCTGGAATCAGCCAGAAATGAACCCAACACCATTCGCCAGACGTGGAGTCTGATCTTCAGAGTCGGACCATCAGACTGAGGCATAAAACTGACCCAATAAAAAACAGAAAAGCTGCTCAGTGGTGACGACCGTTTGGGAATTTGGTGTAAGGAGCTGGAGAACGAACTGCCGGCCGTGCAGCGAGTGGGCGGAGCTCGTTACTCTGATGTAGCAACAAGCTGCTTGTTAAGGAGCTATAATTTGGAGGAAGGAACTGAACATTAAAACATATTAAACGCCGTATTCATGGCCCAGTTTATTCATTTATTGCTTTATTTATTTAATTGTTGTATAAAAGCAATAGAACACAATTTGCTTAAGTATCCACTTATTCATTATACAGCAATTTCAACTCTTAACAGACTCACCATTTGACTCATGACTCAACTCAGACTGGCCCCTAACTTACTTGTGACTCCAATCAGACTCACCTATAACTGACACATAGCTCAACTCAGACTCACCCTTAATTGACCCATATTTCAACTCAGGCTCTCCTTTAACTGACTCACGTTTCGACTCAGACTCACCCTTAACTGACTCATGACTCAACTCAGACTCACACTTAACTTATTCATGATTCAACTCAGACTCAAGTTAACTGACCCATGATTCAACCTCGGGTTTGCTTTAAACTGACTCACGATTTGGCTCAGACTCAACCTTAACTGACTTATGACTTGACTCAGACTCGCCCTTTACTGACTCAAGACTCAACTCAGACTGGCCCTTAACTTCCTTGTGACTCCACTCAGACTCTAACTGACTCATAACTCAACTCAGACTCACCCTTAACTGACTCCCAATTTTACTCAGACTCATGCTATTACTGACTCCCGATTTGATTCAGACTCACTCTATGACTGACTCATGATTTGACTCAGACTCATCCTATACCTGACTCAACTCAAGCTCAACCTTATCTGAATATCTGAGTATTCAGACTTTAGATGCTTACAAGGATTATATTAGTAAATCCAAGGCCTTAAATGAGATCTTAAAGATCTTTATCATTTCTCTGAAAGTGAAGTTGAACGATTTAGATTCGTCATGAGTTTAATTTTAGCAAAAACATAAACTTTATCCAAACCTCGCTGGCCCACGTTTTCATGTCACTACCACCAGAGTTTTAGTCTGTGGGTGGAGCCTTCTTTTAGCCACACCTCCGCATTTTAGAGCAGGAAGTGAGACTGCATCCCAGTCCATCTTGACCACATGGTGAGCAGTTAGATCCCATTGTTTGGAAGTTAAAGTGTCTCAAAGTCTGAACATGAGTGTGGAACATTAAGAATTGTCTCTACTGAAACAATTACGTAAACTTTTTGTGCTGTAATGATACATATTATGATTATATGTGTTTACAACGTTCAAAGCTGCGTGCGATAGTCATTAATTAAAGTATATTGTCACCCAAAGCTAGGAGATTTCAGTCTGAAGTTCAGCTCAGTTCACCCCTTAAATAGCCAGGGCCCACTAACAGGCCTAAAGCTTTACTACACACTTCTATAACCTAAGAATAGCCAGTTTGCACTGACGTCCCAGTATTTACTGAATGATAAGCCTTAGCGTGTAATTAGCCTGAGATTTTAAGGGGTTAAAAGCCTAAAATGTTTTCAACTCTGACTTTCAACCAGCTCAGTACAATGATCCATGATCCATATGATGTTGAAATGCTATATTTATCTCAACTTAACTTTATTGGCTAATTCAAATCGGCTCACTAAGTAAATGTTGTTGACCCCTTGGGCAGATTTTTCTTGCTTAATATAAACATTCACATCTCATTTTGGACATTATTCGAGGGGCTTTCTTGCAGTACATCTCCAGCTTGATCCCTAGCAAGTGAAAACATCTCAAATGTATTAAATATGTAATATATATAAATATTTTTCATTGCGATATTGATGTAAGAATGAGACTGTTTAGCCTACTTCTAGACATGTGTACTTGTTTTAAATAATTTTATCCACAGAAAGTTATTCTGTTGGCAGATCCAGTATATATACAGGTCATTCTCCATTTGGAGGGGATACATTTTTTAAAAAGTCATTTTATTTCACCCCAAAACTAAATACTTTGGACTTTAATACGTCCATTAACAGCTCCTCTTATCATACAAGGAGAGCTCAACTTCAAACATATTGTACAGTCACTGGTGTTGTATGAAAATGGTGCAACACCATACGGTGACGGTGACTCCAGTGATTCTCTGGTTAAAACTGAGGATTTTGAAAATTGGCTGACTCATTAGTGGTCAAGTGACCTTATGTATTAAAATCAGCAATAAAAAATGATATGCAGCATTATTTTGACAAAACTTTAATTACCGAGCCATTAAAGCACATGACATATAGAAGTTGTGAGCTGCCTGATAAACAAAATTAATTCAATATAGTGAGTGAGCATGACTCACTTTCTTATGCCTTAATATGCTTCCTCTCTGATGAGCCTCGACCCAAAGAAGCAGTTTAATAGAGTTAAAAATACTGTGTTAAATGTAATATTCATAACACCTGTGACAAATTTACTTTTTGAATTACATCAATTATTTTATAAATGAAGTATAACATTAATGATATAAAAATGTAGACATGAATCTGTTATATACACATTCCAAAGTAAAACCTCTTAAAAATATTGTTTAATATTAAAAATGGTTGAAATTTTACTTTGTGATTAGCTGTTTTACAGATGCAGAGTGACTACGAAACAGCATAAAAGAAGAAAAATCAGAGAAATTATAAGGGAAAAGTGTTTTTTAATTTTAGGTCAACTGTGTAAACATACATACTGACCTTAGCGCTGTGCCTGATCTTGAATATGTTTTAAAGGTGGTTTGAATGCAACATAAATCTGAACATATCAGCTCCTAAACTGACCCGAGAAAAAGAACAATGCTTCACGTGGCTCATCCAGAGGTAAACAATCACGACTGCCAAGGAATGCCAGTCGCTCCCGGAGGATCAGTTTCATCCTCAGCAGCATCAAAAGAGCCATCATGAAGCTTCACTGACTGACAGCTGGGCTCATCACCCAGAATGTGTTCAAGCTCCCTGAAAACAGGACGCAGTCACTTCTTTGGTTTGTGACTTCGGACTGTTTAAACTTTACTTTCTGTCTTTTAACTGTTCTTCGCCGCTACAGCCTCATTCTCCTGCGGCTGCGTTCGGCCATTTCTTTCAAAATCTCTTCAAGCACTATCACCCCAATGTTTGAGTCTCAACAGTGCGAAATTATGATGAATGTCAAGTTGGATTGACATAAAAGTCGCATGAATTCCGATCTGGCTGTTCAGACTGAGTAGCAGATCGGACACATATCAGATTTCAGTACCACATACGAAAGCACCTCGAATCGGAATTGAAAATGTGAAATACAATTCATTTATGCTGTTCACACAGACACACATCCGTGTCACAAACAGAGAAAATTGGATTTGGGCCACTTTTACCTGCTGTGTAAACGTTGCCTTTATTAAGGTAAAATCATTCAAAACAAGTCCAAAAAAAGTCTATAAATACGATAAATAATCTTATTCTTAAAACTGTCTCATAATGAGAAATATTAGACATTTTGACTATATACAGTACTGTGTGAAAGGTTTAGGCATCCAAGCAAATGTTTAAACAGTTGACCTCAGCAGTGAGTTTATCACAATATACATTAGAATAAAGTCGTATTCATAATTCAAATAAACAGAAAAACAATAAAGAGTAACAAGAATTTCTTGGGTCCATATTTTTCCTGGACACCTTCACAGCCGCCACAGAGACTCGTTAATATCATCAATTACATCATGAGCTCAATTTACTGAGCACTGATTGGTCAAACCAGGAGCTGCTTTTTAACTACATATAATACTGGGCTTCCTCGAGGAGAGACTTGGAAATGGTTAAACAAACACACCAACATCCAGAAAAACACTATTTATTATATATATATATATATATATATATATATATATATATATATATATATATATATATATATATATATATATATATATATATATTATCATTATTAATTAATATTCTATAAAGTTTGTTTATTCAAATATTAACACTTTTCTCAGCAAATAAACACAAACTACACAAACAGATTTTGAAAATGTGTCTTGGATGCCTAAGACTTCCGCACAGTACTGTATAAGATGTTTCCACTTGCTAAGATAGATAATGTGGACTAGACAGTGACAAATACACACTGTGCCTCAACAGATGGGCTACATTCTGTAACTGTACGCCAGTGAGGTGGAGCACAACTTTAGAACTTAAAGACACTCTGTTTATGCAGAGGCCTGCGACGGGGCAGTGTGCAGAGAACCAAGCATTCATAAACACCCCTCTTTTGTCCTGCACACAAAGACAGGCTTGGGAAAGAGTGCAGAAAAAAGAGAGTAAGGTGACGCTCTCTGGTTCTTTATTACCCCCTGCCTCCTCGCTCCCTCTTCCTGAAGAGTCAAACAGAGGGGCTTTACATTCCTGGCACTATGTCTGTTACAGAGTAAAAGCAGTTTGCATGCATAGAGCAGTTTAACGATTCATGCTGGCAGATGGTATAATTAACCTGATTTTTAAATCTAGAGCAGAGACATATATCCCTCCATAAGGTACGCATGGTCAGAAACCGAATACTGAATACCATTCGCTAGATGTGTAGTCTGACCAAAAAGTGTTGAGCCACAAAACTGCCACAATATCAAGTTTAGCTCGGTTTTGTCATTTTTTGCCAGATCAATATTAATGTTGTTTTGTTCCAGCCATTCTGTAAAGCAGCTTACAGCCCATTTTGGTTCATTTAGTGAAATTTTACTGTATTTAGTGTAGTGTCATCTTCAGAGTCTGACTAAATCGGCCGTCGGTCAAATGTTATCTTAAGTGTCCATTTTCTGTTTGTGGTAAAGTAAGACGTGAAAACGTTCAAATGGCTTGAGCGTCTCCTACAGCCGTCAAAGTCATTGCTTAGCAACAGCATCTCAGCAGAGTGATACAGTGTTTGTGGAAAAAAAAGGTGATGTTATGGTGAAATAACAGCACGGTTAGAACGTCTCTCAACCAATCAGCTTGCCTGGCTGAAAATAACTGTTATATAAAGTACATATAAATATTCTTTTCTCTGCAATGTAGAATTACTGTTTATATTGTACTTTTAAGTTACAAAATGCGCTATACAGATAAAGGAAAAGCGATGAACGTGACACTGGCGTTGCTCTAGAGGATCCACAGGCTCTGAGTGAATGAATGAAGAAAAGACAGGGAGGGAGCAGCTGGCGAGTAAATTGTATCGTGTAAACTGAGCTTTGTCTCATGACTAATTAGCAGCCTTTGCACAATATGCCTTCGACAGCACCCGTTTCACAATGAGCGCCGTTTTTTTCTGGTAAAAGATGATGACATAATTTCATCACTGCTGCTATGCAGCTGCAGAGAAAGTCTTCAGGCAAAGCACAGCACTCCAGAGGCTTGGCACTTTCTGAGTTCACTATTTGCTGAGAACTCACACTGTTTACCAAACTGTTACAGTCAGTAAAAAGCAGGAATAGGTTATTATTATTATTATTATTATTAGATTACTACCAATGTGCATTTTTTGGACTTAACAGAAGGTGCAGAAGGTGAAGAATGTATTAGTCTGGGAATATATTGTCACTGTCGGAAACAAAACATTGTATCTCCAAAATGCTAACTGTACAGGAGAGGGAAAAAACTTATTGCCGTCATGTACACGGGTTGGCAGAATGGGCTCTCGAGGTGCCAAATTACACCACATGCTTTGCCTCCCTTTCTTTAAAGGAACATAAAATGTGTTTGTTGTTGTTGTTAAAGCCAAGATGGTTGATCTGGTGTCAGAAGTGGGATAGAAGCCCTCTGCAGCAAGGAATACAGCAGCACTTCCAAAAACTTCAAGGCAGACAGCAAAGAAGGCAGAGCCTGGTGAAAAGCTGCAATGGGAACCGTGCAGTGAGAATTGAAGGAGGAGACAGTGCTGCAAGGCTTGGCAAGGACAAAAGAGAAGCAACAAAACAGTGCATAATATCATCAAAGGCTTTAGGGACTCAGTGCGTAAGGGGAAGGCTGAATACTACAACAGAATGACTGTGACCTTCAATCCCTGTGCATTACTATACACAGTGGAAATCATATGTCATCAATGTACAGAAACACTGCCAACTTCTCTGGGCCATAGCTAATCTGAAACAGACTCAGTGGAAACGTGTTGTGCTGACGAGCCAGCCTTTCAGATTATTGCTTATGGAAATAATAGACGTCATGTTCTCCAGTCTGTCCAGATTCTTACCAGAATATATTTCTAAGCCAGAATATGTAATGAAATGGGGGGTAGTAGTGGGTAACAAGCAAATCTGAGATGCCCCCATTAATGCAAAAAAAATAAAAAATTAGGGCACATGCTGCTTTGTAGACATGATTTTTAGGGACATCCAGGTAAGAATCTGTCACGGTTGGCTCCTCCCAGTCCTGTCCATGTGCTCATGTTTTGGTCTTGTAACTCCGCCCCTGATTGTTATCACCTGTCCCTCATTGTTACGTGTATTTAAGCCCTGTGTTTGCCCTTTGCGTGAGCCAGTCTTTGTACCTTTTGTATTGTATCTTTGTACCTTTGTATCGTGTCTTTGTACCTGGTCTTCGTTTGTGTTGATTCTGGTCATGTCTTACCCTCGATCTGTCCGTGTCGGCTCATTGACCCTGGACTGTTCTGACTACGACCCTGGATTTGCCCGTAATAAATCTTGCTTATCTCAGCGTATGCGTCCGCCTCCTCGCTCCGCGTTACAGAATCTTTGTATACTAAATGACCATCTTCACTGTCAAAGAAAAAATGTTTTGTCAGTTTTTAACACTTTACATTATTTGAACAAAACAGTCATCTTATCTTATATTGGACCCAAAGAGCAGTTTGAACTGACTTGAATGGATGGGTTTAAAAATAAGAGGCTATTATTTCCAAGCTATTACACAAGTGTCTAATGCAATTAGGCGGGATTACATGACCACATCATTTATCTGTGGCTTTTAATGCATAGGTCTTTTTAGTTACCATGGAAAAATGTCAGCATTATCTCATCAGATGGCACTGAGAGGGCAAGCAAATCAAATGCAGGTCATTAATTGTGCCACACCTCATGACTATGTGTAAAAATAACAATTCAATTTTCTGGGCCAAAGCAACTAAACACTGCGTATTAACACACAGAGTGAAGACATGCACAAGCCTGCGTTTGGTGGCGGGCCAAACATTTTAAGTCACCACAGCTTTTACGAGGCTTGAGATAATAGATTTAGATGGAATCAACGTAGAGGCTATCGCTTATCACTGAACAATAGTTCTGAGATTATATATATCCAGGATCCTTCAGAGACTTTTAAAGTGTGCTCAAATCACGACTCATTCACAGTGGCTCATGTTTAATCACGTTCACATTCTACAGGGAGATTCACTCGAAAGAGGCCCCAAATATTCTGCTGTAATCCCGTTAGGATGAAGCAGCTTGAATAAAAAAAAAACACACACACACAACATATCTTGACGTATGTGTAACTGACTGCTTTACATGTGATGCTGGAAGTGATCTCCGTTTTCTGCCAGACACATGAAGAGGTAAGGGGGCGGGTGGTCTGCACTCAGAAGTTGCAAATGGAGGTTAAATGTTGTGACGGCTGTCCAAAGCCTACCTCATCGCTTCGATGCAGGGGCACCCCGACTTGTCCGAAGCTCCATATACTGAGGAGCATATTGCTCATTGTTTGGTTCAGATTGCTTCATCCTAGCGAGAGTTATGACAGAATATTCAGGGCCTCTTCCAAGTGAATCTCCCTGTAAGTCACATTCAATATTCCTTTGGTGTTAATGGATGGATATTTGGTAAGTCAGAGGGTCTATCTACATGCTATAATGTATGTGTTATTATGGATGTATGTGCCATTACATTAAATGTAGCCTCTAGTTAACATTATCTTACGTTGTACTTCCACATACTGGCCACTTTATCAGAAACCCATCCCAACCTTTTACTTCCACTCACTAGGCACTTTATGAGCTCTACCAGCCTGTGCAAAAGTCTGAGATCATCCTTTTCCTTGACCATAAAGTGCAAATTGTTCATTTACCAGCAGATATTTCTGAGAAGACTGCATCAAACAAATGTCCAGTCCCATTTCACCCCTTGCCCCTACAACTTGGCCCTTACCAATCCATTTTGCACATTCTCATCGAGGGGTAGAGTGTCTCGATTTTTTGTTGAGATAGAGGAGCAGGGGCGAAGTGTTAGGGCTACATACAGTAGTATGCTGTATGCAGTATGTAGTAGTATGTCTTGGTAGCCAGCTAAATTCCACTTGAAATGGTGAAGCAGATACAGTCTGGCACCTCAGGTATCAGAGCTGCTGCTCCATTTAAGGTGGAACGGGAAAATTAGAACAAGAAACTAGCAAACATCTGACTTCAGCTTCATATTGATGAACTTTACCTCCCTCTACTGTCACTGCAGACTGCCAGCGTTGCCTACAGAGCAGCGCTAGTAGCTGTTAATGAAGTACTGTTCTTTTTATTTGAGGGTCTCATTTCATAGGGAAGATCTCAACCACTACCCCTTGTAACTTAGTTCCAAGGGGCAAGGTGACACTCAAAAACAAGGGGTAGTGGTAAAAATAGGGAATGAGACTGGGCCAAAGAAGCTGCTGGTGCTCTCAGAACAACAGGACAAAGGACTGACCACCCCAGAGTCCCGACCTCAACATCACTGAATGTGTTTGAGATTACTTGGATTACGAGACGCAGAGCATACAACCAACTTCTAAGACTGAACTTTGGAGAAACTGGAGGTGAGTCTCCTGAAAAGAGTTGACACACTAAACACTGACACAAATGAATAACTTCAAATAAAAAAGGGTCATTTTGACTGGACCATAAACAAACGAAAGGTGGTCTCTGACTTCTGCAGACTACTGCAGGTCCACTACATGCTTTTGTACACTGTATTAGTACTATCACAGAACGTAGTCCATCCGTCGAAGCACAACTTATCAGCTCCCCTGTACCCTGTTCAGGAACGGTCATTTTGTAAGTACAGGACAGCTGTTGACCATATATTTCTGAGATCTTTACACATGTCAGTGTCACATGTAGGTTAAAAAAACATTGTTTCTGTGGTCAGAAACCGAGCATGGACGATGGACTAACATAAACTGTGCAGTAACACAGGAGCTACAGCCTCTAACTGTGCATCAACTACAAAACAGAGGTTTCTGATAAAGTGGCCAGTGATAAACATCAGCTCTTGAAGGAAGATGCTACCAGACGTAAGCACCCGTAATCAGTAAATCTGCACCTGTTATGAGAAATCGTCTGCAGCAGCTGGAGCTGGACAATATTCTGAACCAGTTTTTCTGGTTAACATTAAACTGACTGAATAATCATAACTAATATTGCTCAACACTTGGACACAAAATGATACAACCTGTCCAACAAAACGACACAGACACATGAAAGATGTGAAGTTGATTGGCATTCAAACAATCTTACATAGCCATCAAAGTTGTTCAAATGCAGTACTGCAGGTTTAGCCATGCTGAAAATAGCATGTATCTCTATAGAGATCTGGTCATTAATAAGAGCAGCTAGAACTCAGCCCTGAAACTCAGGGTGACAGTAGGAATGCAGGGTAAGACTTGTTAACAGATTGTTTTTCTAGATAAAATGGATGCGCCGGAGAAGCACATCAAACAGCAGGCGGTTTAATGAGCGTGTGAACGCACGTTTCTGACACTTCATGAGTCATGGAGCAACATCAGACACACTGCTTTCAGCTACAGAGAACTACACACTTGCATAGCATCTCCAATTATACCTGCAACACTTTCGAGACCTGTTGAAAGAAGGAGGACCTTGTACTTCCACTTACAGCTGACAGACCACTACATCAGATCCACTAACTAGGGTTTATTGGAAACCCTAACCTTCTACTTACAATACCTGGCCACTTTCTTAAAAAAAAATACTATGATATCCTTCCAATAACTGGCCTTTTTATTGGAAACACCCAACCTTATACTTCCGAGAACTGGCCACTTTCTTGAAAACCCCTATGTTATTCTTCCAAGAACTGGCAAATTGATTGGAAACCCCAACCTTATACTTCCAATAACTGGCCACTTTACTAGAAATCTCAACCTTGAAATTCCACAAATTGGCCACTACAATAGAAACAATAAATTAAACTGGCCACTTTATTGGAAACCCCAACCTTAAAGTTACACATACTGGCCACTTTAGAAATCCCAACCTTATACTTCCACATGCTGGCCATTTTATTAGAAACCCCAACTTTGAACGTTCAGATACTGACCGCTTTAATGAGAAGCCCAACCTTGCACTTCCACATACTGGCCACTTTATTACAAACCTCAACCTTATACTTCCATGTACTGCCCACTTTATTAGAAACCCCAACCTTGAACTTCCACATACTGGCCGCTTTATTGGAAACCCCAAGCTTGAACTTCCACATACTGATCACTTTATTAGAAACACCTACCTTCCATGTACTGGTCGCTTTATTGGAAACACCTATCTTATAGGTCCACCATATAGAACAGACTGTATTCTATCTGTTGCGGCACAAATCATCAACCCCCTTCCTCACCTGTCACCTTTTCTGACCACAGGTGTGCCACTGACCAGAGGTTTTTTGGAGGGTGGCCCATTCTCAGCTGAGTGTTGCTGGGGTTTTTACTGCTAGATTGACAGCTGTCCACCACTCAAAAATGTCCATCCAAGAGCGGCTTAAACACAAACTGACCATTGATGAAAGACTAGAGGACGGGAGCACAAACTGTGCATCAACAGATGGGCACCTACTCTATTATTCTAACTGTACCCAAGCGAGGCAGGGTTTTCTAATAAGGTGGCCGATGACTGTACATTCTCATTCATCACTGCGAGGGAACACAGCGTTCCGTGCACGCACCTTAAAAGGTGTCAGCTCACAATGCGCCCCCAAGTTATCACCATCTGGATGAGCTCCGTGAAGATGAAGCAATCCAGAGTGCACCCAAATGTTCCTGAACTCATTTAAGTTTTAGATGAAACAGAGAGAACATTCATCTTAGTCCATTCAACTTTTACTTCTTTTTCTGGTTTATTGTCCTACAAACGAACTGCATTCGGGCATCTCAGGGGCCGTACACGCCCCATCGCTCTCTACTGCACTCACATCACCTGATGTGTTACGGGTTTAGCATTAATTGGCCGGTTAGCCTACCGTCATTACTCTGCTGCACTGGTTACAGTCAAGCTTTCACAGAACATCAGTCACCAAACAGCAGCTTTTTTTTGTAATCCTGCTCATATAATACTGGCAAATGTAATACAGTACTATGAAGAGATATTCACATGGAGAAATACAACAGATTAGCATTTACACACTAGCCATCCAGTTAGCCAGTGAGGAATGTCCACTCTCGTGCACGGCTCCAGGGTTGGACATTCGTCAGGAAACGATCAGGGTTCAAAGCCGTGATCTAACAAAGGCGTTTTCATTTTCAGTTTCCATTTCTTTTGTACTTTTTGACCCCCGTACAGCACCTTTCATTAGCATCCTTTGGTAGCACTATCTGCAAAGTCCTGCTCTGGCCCTGAGGGGTGTCCTGCTGCCCTGTCCCACTTGTCGTCCTCTTGGCCTCTTACCCTTTTGTCCAGAGCCACTAAAGCTCACCTTCCTGTCTTCGCTACCCTAATTGTTTTTAGAAGTGGGTTTGCAGTTTTTGTGTCTCCGAAGGCGGCAGAAGGCAAGAAGAGGCCGACGCTCTCTCTCTCTTAGAGATTCCGGCTCCCGTTCTCCACGTACTCCGGCAAGCTGTTGAGCGCCGTCTCCTCGCTCTTGGACTGCACGGTGGCCTCGCTCTTCCTGCAGCTCCTCTTGGTGGCCCGTGACAGCCTGCGACGGAAGGTGTCACCGGCCAGGAAGTAGAGCACGGGGTCCACGCAGCTGTTAAGGCTGGCCAGGCCGCGGGTCACCTGGTAGGTGGCGTAGACGCGGTCGTTGAAGGCACACATGTCTGGGCTCTGGAAGTAGAGGCGTGCCCGCAGATTGAGGTTCTTCATGACGTGGAAGGGCAGGTAGGAGACAGCGAAGACGGCCAGCACGATGACCACCAGCCGCGCTGACTTCTTGCGCAGGGGCACGCTCATGTCCATGCCATCCACGCCCTTGCACACCAGCGCGCGCACGATGAAGCCGTAGCAGACCAGGATGACGGTGAAGGGCACGCAGAAGCCGAAGACGGTCATGCACATGTTGTAGACGAAGTAGCCGGCCAGCTCGTCCTCCGTGGTGGTGTCGTAGCAGGTGGTGCCCCCACTGCGCTTCTGGCCCGTACGCGAATAGTACAGGATGGGCGCGACGCCCGCCGCCACCACCAGCCACACCACAGCACTGGTGCGCACCGCGTGCCTCTTCTCCAGACGCCCGAGCGAGCGCAGCGGATGCACGACGCCCGTGTAGCGGTGCACGCTGATACACGCCAGGAAGAGGATGCTGCCGTACAGGTTGAGGTGGAAGACGAAGCGCTGCAGGCGGCAGGTGGCGTCCCCGAACACCCAGTCCGTCTTATTGAAGTAGTAGAAGATGAGGAAGGGCAGCGACAGGACGTAGCACAGGTCAGCGAGCGCCAGGTTGAACATGTACACCGAGATGCTGCTCCACGGGCGCAGGTGGCGCGCGAACATCCACATGGCCACGCCGTTGCCCAGCAGTCCGGTCACGAAGACCACGATGTACACCGTGGGCAAGTAGTAGAACTGGAAGCCCGTCTTGGTGAGCGAGCAGCCGCGCGTGCTGTTCGCCAGCAACGACGTCGCGTTCAGCCCGGCCGCCATGGTCGTCAGGAAAGCGGGAAAACAACCGAGACGGCGTGCGTGCGTGCCCGCCCGCGCGCGCGCGCCACGGGGGTCAGCGCGCGTTTGTTCACGTTCTGTCTTGCTTTCTCGGGCGTTGCGCGCGCCTCCGCTCGGGCGTCACGGCATGGTGAGGCGAAAAGAAAGCAAAACAACCGACCTCAGGAAACCCGGTGCCTCGCGAGCGAATCCCGTGCTCCGCGCGCGCCGATTAAAAAAAAAAAAAAAAAGTTGTTCTTCAAGGTCAGTGCGCTCTTGTTCGTCTCGCGCGCTGTGCCTGTCCCGGTTTCGCTTCCCTGTCGCGCGCGGGGCTCCGTAAACACGTCTGGCGGGCGCGAGACTGGGCGAGACGCGCGCGCGGTCTCACTCTCACTCTCTCTCTCTCTCTCTCTCTCTCGGAGCACGCGCTTCGCACCGATCCACGGCGGGCAGAGTGAGCCGGGGGGCGTGGCTTCAGCCTTTACCACACCCGTTTTCCGACAAGGCACGCCCTCCAGTGTTGTAACTGACTCGTGAAGCCCCGCCTCCTGCGCCGGGATTGGCCAATAAGGTCAGTCCAGGTAAAGTGGGACTTCAGAGCAGAACTCAGGCGGTGGTAGTTTTCTGCACTCTAAAAAGAGATGGTTCTTCAAGGGTTCTTTAGTAAAGAACATGGTTCTCTATAGAACCATATACACACACACACATATAGAAATATATATATATATATATATATATATATATATATATATATATATAAGAACCATATTCTATATAGAACCATTCCACACTTCTGAATGGGCAAAGGATTCTTAGCACCATAGGGTTCTTCAGATTGATGGAATATGTGCTGTAGGTGGTTCTATATAGAACCTTTTTGGAAAGGGCTCTGTTTAGAATTAGAAAGGGTTCCACTACAGGCCAAAGAACTATTTTCTGGTACTATATGAAACCCTTTTTACTAAAGGTGTATATATTAACGCTTATCTACATTCTTGTAACAGATGGTTCTTCAAAGGTTCTTTAGAAAAGGAAATGGATCTTTTTAGAACTGTGAGTTCTGTATAGAATCATTTGCATGCTTAATTGCATGGTTCTTAATTAGTGTGGAATGTGCTGTATACACTCTTTAAAAAGATGGTTCTTCAAGGGTTCTTTAGTAAACAACATGATTCTATTTAGAACCATGAACGCTCAAAGAACCCTTTGCATGATTTAAGGGTTCTTTGCATCATGAGTTGGTCCTTCAGAGTGATGGAAAACCTGCTTTAGACAATGAATATAGAACCTTTTTGAAAAGGGTTCTATATAGCACCCCAAAGGGTCCTTCTGTTGCTACAATGTCAAGCTTCTAACAATAGAAGAACCCTTGTGGGTGCTTTATAGAACCCTTTTTAAAAAGGTTCTATACAGAATCATCTGTAGCACGTTAACTGAATATTTTCCATCAATCTAAAGAGCCCTTTTATGCAAAGGGTTCTCAGAGTGCTCATGGTTCCACATAGAACCATTTTCTTTACTAAAGACCCCTTAAGGAATCTTTTTAAGAGTGTATGGTTCCATATAGCACCGAAGAGGGTTCTTCTATTGTTATCATGTCAAGCTTGCAACAATAGCAGAACCCTTTTTTTGTGCTAGATAGAACACATTCTGCTAGTCTGAAGAACCATTTCACCATGCAAAGTACCATTTAAGTATGAAATGGTTCTATATAGAGCTCATCAAAGGCCTGCTGAACAAGAAGAAGAGAGCCTTTAAAGACAACAACCAGGAGGAGCTTAGGAGCATACTGAGGGAGCTCAAAGTCCAAGGAGTCCTACAGGGTGAAGGTGGAGCAGAAGTTATGGGAGAATAACATGCGGGAGGTATGGAATGAGCAGAGCATGACCGTGCGTTAGACAGTGACACAGTGAGAGCCAATGAGTTCAACATCTTCTACAACCGGTTTGACTGCCCTGTTCAGATCTCCACAGCACCTGTATGTCCAGCAGTCACCTCCACGCCCACCTGGCGCTTCAGTCTCTGTCTGCCTGGACATCAACACCTCATCTGCTCCTATTGATATTCATGCCACCCTCCCAAAAACTGATGGCACAGACATCACGACCTCCTCTACTCCCTCTTCCCACATAAAAGCATCTGATCTGATCTGCAGCACCTTCTCTTCTACACCTTCTCAGACCCCAGGTTCGACACGCAACAGACCCCCTGGGTTGAAGCGGAGAGGGTAATGACCTACAGGTATCTCAGTCTGCAGCTGGATGATAGGTTGGACTGGTCAGCCAACACAGGCATCCTGTACAGGAAGGGTCAAAGCAGGCTCTACTTCCTGAGGAGGTTGAGGTCCTTTAACATCTGTAGGAAGCACCTGTAGATGTTCTATCAGACCATGGTTGCCACCTGTCTCTTTCTATGCTGTGGTGTGCTGGGGAGGAAGCATAAAAAGGAGAGACGAGATGTGACAGGACAAGCTGGTCAGGTGAGTGGGGTTATGGAGGATGATGGCCCTCTACTGCACACCATCATCATGGACAGTAGGAGCATGTTTATTGGCAGGTTGCTGTCACAGAGCTGCTCAATCGACAGATTCAGGAGATCCTTTGTCCCCAGAGCCATCAGGCTCTTCAACTCTTCCCAGCGGGGCCAGAAGAGAAGGGTGGAGAGAGAGGAGGACTGAGTCTGAATCTGAATCTCCTGTTAAATCTCATGTTAAATCATGAGTCATCATGGGTCTTACATCTCATGCCTATCTTGTGTTTATCCAGCTGCACATATAGACAGCGTGCTGCAACTTTCTGCATACCTTAGTGCGCATCTTGCACATCTGGACACTAGACACTTTATTTGGTACCAATATCTGCACATATTTATTCATTCAGTGGCCAATATATGCCGTTACCTGTACCTCCTTGTACAGTCATTATTGCGCTGCATCTTTCATCTCAGGTTATAAATATTATTACAGATTATTGTATTTTTTCTATTTGTATATACGTAGATCCTTGTAGATAGGATCTGTTATATTTAATCTTCTTCTTATATGTCTGCACCCTTATATCTATCTATCTATCTATCTATCTATCTATCTATCTATCTATCTATCTATCTATCTATCTATCTATCATGATTCTAATAGAGCCATTCCCTTTACTAAAGAACCATTAAGGAACCATAATACTGGGACATGGCTATGAGGACTTGATTGCAATCAGCCACAGGTGCATTATTTCAGTTTAAGTACTGATCCTGGGAAGCCAACTCATCCCAAAGGTACTACATTGAGCTGCATCACTCCAGGGAACATAGTTCCACTGTTCCAGCTCAGCCCACCCCTCTAGCCCACTGTTGGCTTTGAGCATGGTGACCTCAGGCTCATGTGCGGCTGCTCCAGAGCGTCCCATTCCTTTGGTCAGTTGTTTTCTATGAATGCAGTCTTTCGAATGGGGTGTCCGTATACTTTTGGACTACCTATCACTGCTGTTGAAACAAAGCCTTCTATCTCAATGCTTTTAAAGTAAGGCACACTACATATAGACAGAGGACAGAGGTCATTTACAACCCCAATTCCAATGAAGTTGGGACGTTGTGTAAAATATAAATAAAAACGATAATTTGCAAAAATACGATGATTTGCAAATTTTCAACCTATATTCAATTGAATACACTACAAAGACAAGATATTTAATGTTCAAACTGATAAACTGTATTGTTTTTTGCAAATATTCACTCATTTTGAATTTAATGCCTGCAACACGTTCCAAAGAAGTTGGGACAGGGGCGTGTTTACCACTGCGTTACATCACCTTTCCTTTTAACAACACTCAATAAGCGCTTGGGAACTGAGGACACTAATGGGTGTTGTTGATATCTGGCTTTCGCTTTGCATGGCAGATATTTAACTTGCACTTGTAGATGGAGCGACAAACTGTGTTCACTGACAGTGGTTTTCTGAAGTGTTCCTGAGCCCATGTGGGAATATATGTTACAGAATGATGTGGGTTTTTAATACAGTGCCGCCTGAGGGATTGAAGGTCACGGGCATTCAATATTGGTTTTCTGCCTTGCCGCTTACTTGCAGAGATTTCTCCAGATTCTCTGAATCTTTTGATGATATTATGGACTGTAGATGATGAAATCCCTACATTTCTTGCAACTGCATGTTGAGAAACGTTGTTCTTAAACTGTTGGACTATTTGCTCACGCAGTTGATCACAAAGTGGTGAACCTCGCCCCATCTTTGCTTGTGAATGACTGAGCCTTTAAGGGATGCTCCCTTTATACCCAATCATGACACTCACCTGTTTCCAAAAAAAGTTTTTTGAGCATTTCTCACCTTTCCCAGTCTTTTGTTGCCCCCGTCCCAACTTCTTTGGAACGTGTTGCAGGCATCAAATTCAAAATGAATGAATATTTGCAAAAAACAATAAAGTTTATCCGTTTAAACATTAAATATCTTGTCTTTGTGGTGTATTCAGTTGAATATAGGTTGAAAAGTATTTGCAAATCATCGTATTCTGTTTTTATTTATGTTTTACACAACGTCCCAACTTCATTGGAATTGGGGTTGTACATGTCTCAGTCTTGAGGACAGCCCAGTTCAGAGATGAAGATAGATGGGAAAATGGTCATGTAAAAACAAATTATGACTGTTTATGGTAAATAGATCCACACACATATCCTGGGGAAGAGAATAGTGTATTGGGAAAATGAAGGATATGCCCTTTAACGCTGGAAATCAAGCTCAAGCGCTGGGGCTTTCCGGAATACGGGTGGAGAAAACAACCAAAATAGGGGTGGTTGGGGGGTGGGGCGGTGGGGAGTCTGGTCTACTTCATTCATACTCCCAGCACAACCTGCTCTACACTAGTAATTCTGCATGTGCTGCACATTTATGCACTGTTAATTGATTGGTTCATGCTATTCATCTATAAATGTGAATCAAAGTGGAGTCAAAGATGTTTTCCTCTGAACAGCAAAACAAAGTTGTATCATATTTCAAGCCTTATTGTGGAATGTAGTCTGTCTGTCTGTCTGTCTGTTAGTTTCTTCTTGTCTGCTCTCTCTTTCTCATGTAAACACACTCTCTCATTTTTCACATTCACACACAATCTCACTGATGACTCTCTCTCTCTCTCTCTCTCTCTCTCTCGCTCTCTCTCTCTCTCTCTCTCGCTCTCTCTCTCATAAACTGTCCAAAATAGATCATTGATTATAATTTCTACTGAAAAAGGCTTTGAAGTGGAAGTTATTAATTTTCTTGTCAGGAAACCAGCAGAAAGTAAACAACCTCAATTCCAAAAAATGTTGGGATGCTGCGTAAAATGTAAATGTAAATGAAAATAGAAAGCAATAATTTGCAAATCAATAAAATCACTCCACAATTATTACCGTCAGACTGTAAAACTACACACTGCAGATTCATACTGGATTAAAATCACTCCACAATTATTACAATCAGACTGTAAAACTACACACACTGCAGATTCATACTGGATTAAAATCACTCCACAATTATTACAGTCAGACTGTAAAACTACACACACTGCAGATTCATACTGGATTAAAATCACTCCACAATTATTACCGTCAGACTGTAAAACTACACACTGCAGATTCATACTGGATTAAAATCACTCCACAATTATTACAGTCAGACTGTAAAACTACACACACTGCAGATTCATACTGGATTAAAATCACTCCACAATTATTACAGTCAGACTGTAAAACTACACACTGCAAATTCATACTGGATTAAAATCACTCCACAATTATTACCATCAGACTGTAAAACTACACACACTGCAGATTCATACTGGATTAAAATCACTCCACAATTATTACAGTCAGACTGTAAAACTACACACACTGCAGATTCATACTGGATTAAAATCACTCCACAATTATTACAGTCAGACTGTAAAACTACACACGCTGCAGATTCATACCGGATTAAAATCACTCCACAATTATTACAGTCAGACTGTAAAACTACACACGCTGCAGATTCATACTGGATTAAAATCACTCCACAATTATTACAGTCAGACTGTAAAACTACACACACTGCAGATTCATACTGGATTAAAATCACTCCACAATTATTACCATCAGACTGTAAAACTACACACGCTGCAGATTCATACTGGATTAAAATCACTCCACAATTGTTACAGTCAGACTGTAAAACTACACACTGCAGATTCATACTGGATTAAAATCACTCCACAATTATTACAGTCAGACTGTAAAACTACACACTGCAGATTCATACTGGATTAAAATCGCTCCACAATTATCACCATCAGACTGTAAAACTACACACTGCAGATTCATACTGGATTAAAATCACTCCACAATTATTACAGTCAGACTGTAAAACTACACACTGCAGATTCATACTGGATTAAAATCACTCCACAATTATTACAGTCAGACTGTAAAACTACACACTGCAGATTCATACTGGATTAAAATCACTCCACAATTATTACCATCAGACTGTAAAACTACACACTGCAGATTCATACTGGATTAAAATCACTCCACAATTATTACCGTCAGACTGTAAAACTACACACTGCAGATTCATACTGGATTAAAATCACTCCACAATTATTACAGTCAGACTGTAAAACTACACACACTGCAGATTCATACTGGATTAAAATCACTCCACAATTATTACAGTCAGACTGTAAAACTACACACTGCAAATTCATACTGGATTAAAATCACTCCACAATTATTACCATCAGACTGTAAAACTACACACACTGCAGATTCATACTGGATTAAAATCACTCCACAATTATTACAGTCAGACTGTAAAACTACACACACTGCAGATTCATACTGGATTAAAATCACTCCACAATTATTACAGTCAGACTGTAAAACTACACACGCTGCAGATTCATACCAGATTAAAATCACTCCACAATTATTACAGTCAGACTGTAAAACTACACACGCTGCAGATTCATACTGGATTAAAATCACTCCACAATTATTACAGTCAGACTGTAAAACTACACACACTGCAGATTCATACTGGATTAAAATCACTCCACAATTATTACCATCAGACTGTAAAACTACACACGCTGCAGATTCATACTGGATTAAAATCACTCCACAATTATTACAGTCAGACTGTAAAACTACACACACTGCAGATTCATACTGGATTAAAATCACTCCACAATTATTACCGTCAGACTATAAAACTACACACACTGCAGATTCATACTGGATTAAAATCACTCCACAATTATTACAGTCAGACTGTAAAACTACACACACTGCAGATTCATACTGGATTAAAATCACTCCACAATTATTACCATCAGACTATAAAACTACACACTGCAGATTCATTCTGGATTAAATTCACTCCACAATTATTACCACCAGACTGTAAAACTACACACACTGCAGATTCATACTGGATTAAAATCACTCCACAATTATTACCGTCACACTGTAAAACTACACACACTGCAGATTCATACTGGATTAAAATCACTCCACAATTATTACCGTCAGACTGTAAAACTACACACTGCAGATTCATACTGGATTAAAATCGCTCCACAATTATCACCATCAGACTGTAAAACTACACACTGCAGATTCATACTGGATTAAAATCACTCCACAATTATTACAGTCAGACTGTAAAACTACACACTGCAGATTCATACTGGATTAAAATCACTCCACAATTATTACAGTCAGACTGTAAAACTACACACTGCAGATTCATACTGGATTAAAATCACTCCACAATTATTACCATCAGACTGTAAAACTACACACTGCAGATTCATACTGGATTAAAATCACTCCACAATTATTACCGTCAGACTATAAAACTACACACACTGCAGATTCATACTGATTAAAATCACTCCACAATTATTACCATCAGACTGTAAAACTACACACACTGCAGATTCATACTGGATTAAAATCACTCCACAATTATTACCGTCAGACTATAAAACTACACACACTGCAGATTCATACTGGATTAAAATCACTCCACAATTATTACAGTCAGACTGTAAAACTACACACACTGCAGATTCATACTGGATTAAAATCACTCCACAATTATTACCATCAGACTATAAAACTACACACTGCAGATTCATTCTGGATTAAATTCACTCCACAATTATTACCACCAGACTGTAAAACTACACACACTGCAGATTCATACTGGATTAAAATCACTCCACAATTATTACCGTCACACTGTAAAACTACACACACTGCAGATTCATACTGGATTAAAATCACTCCACAATTATTACAGTCAGACTGTAAAACTACACACACTGCAGATTCATACTGGATTAAAATCACTCCACAATTATTACCGTTAGATAAAAAAAGATGTGGGTGTATATGAGGGGAATCAAAAACAAACTATAACCACATGAAGGAACTTCTTCTGATTCTACAGCAGAAATCCAAATATGCCGCTTGTGAATTCAGTAGTGCTTATTAATGCACATAAATTCAACGATGGGGAGTGATGTTGAGGCGGACGCATGTGCAGAGACAAGCGAGATTTGTTATGGGCAAATCCAAAATCAGGGTCAAGACAGTCCAGGTTTAACGAGCCAACATGGAAAAATGGAGGGAAAGACATAACAAGATAAACACAGAAATCCAAATACATCACAGCAAACAAACATCAAACATATCCAACACAGACCACATCAAACAAAGACCAACACAGACCAAGCCAAACACAGGCTTATATATCAGAGGCAAGACGAGGGACAGGTGGGAAACAGGTGGTAACAATCAGGGGAGGAGTCAGACAACAAGGGGGTTGGACTGAACCAAAACAAATGCACATGGAAGATCAAAAGGTAAACAAAAAGCACATGGGGTAGTGGGAGGAGCCAAGCGTGACAATATAATACTGCATGAAAGCTGCTGTTTCTGGGAATTTAATTACTTGCACACTTCTTGTGAAATTTGAAGTTGGCAGGACGTGTACAGTAATTTCTTAATCTTGTTTGAGCAGCTCTGACCTCCCCTGAACACGCATCGTGTTTGAGATGTCTGGCTGCAGTAGGCCTACACAGCTGATTACACATAAATAAGGTGTCTAGACATTTCTGGACTGTCCTTTACTAGAATTAATTCTATGTCTACTACACAAATGTTCTGACACTCCAACAACACACACAAATGCTTCCTCTCAAAGAAAAAGAAATCGGTGTGTGAACTCAATGCCACACATTTCCATTCAGTAACACAGGTTCAGCATGTATATCGCTGTTGTTGGAAAAAACCTTGTATCTCCATTGTTGTCGTTTTTCAGTTTTTGAGATAATTTAAAAACACGTGTTGCCCTTTACATTGTGTGTCAGTTTCATAATGATTGGACCAAAAGAAACATGCCTAAATGACTTGGAAAAACGTCTGGTTCCATTGACTTACATTAAAAGTAAAATATATTTTTCTCTTCTCCTGTAAAGTTATCATTTTGGAGATACAAGGTTTTCTTCTGACAACATTGATATGATTTATTGCAACATAAAATGCAATTGCTCTCAATGTCAAAGTATTTTGGTTCTTTGTTTGCGTGTAATCAAGCAGCACATTATCTTGCTTTATGGGAATAGTTCAAAATAATAAATCTTTTTTTAATTTAATATTTCTTGCCACTTTTGTTGTGAGTGAAAGATTTGTTTTATGTTCTATTTATGGAACCATAAACCTATGACCATTATGACCGTGCTGAGTTGAAGTTATGACCATTACTTGTTCCTGACCTTCCTATGACTTCTGCCCCTGTTCCTTAGCAGACACAGCCCCGGCCAAAATCAAATAAAAGCAGGGAATGGGAGAAACGATCTACCAAATTTGGAGTGGCTAAACATTAAAATAACGTCGTTTACTCAGCCGGATAATCCTATTGACAGATATTTCGGGGGAGGGATGGAGAGACAGCGTCTTGATTCCTGTCCATGATGGCAGCTGCAAGCCAATTAAGGTCAGACTAAATCTGAAATGGCTCCCAGAAATAGTATGTGGTGCACTGTATTGGGCACAAACTAATACTGCATCCAATGTGGAGCACAATGTCCATGTAGCAACCTCAAAATGGGGAAGTAAATGAGGTGTAATCTGATTGTTTGGGGTCAATTCAAACAAGCAGGAGGCGTCATTAAATTATCAAGACCAGGCAAGTCTCGTTTTGGACCCCCATCAGCTGCATGGCATTTGTACATAATTTGTAGAGAAAAAAACGTTATGTACCACTACTACTATGACTACTACTATGACTACTACTACTACTACTACTACTACTACTACTATTACTACTAGTACTAGTACTACCACTACTATTACTACTACTACTACTACTACCACTACTACTACTACTACTACTACTACTACTACGACTGCTACTACTATTACTACTAGTACTAGTACTACCACTACTATTACTACTACTACTACTACTACCACTACTACTACCACTACATCTATGGCTGCTACTACTATTACTACTACACCTACTATGACTACAACTACTACTACTATGACAGCTACTACTACTACTACCACTACTACTATTACTACTACTACTACTTCTATGACTGCTACTACTATTACTACTACTACTCCTACCACTACTACTACTACTACTACTACTATGAATGCTAATACTATTACTACTAGTAATACTACTACCACTACTATTACTACTACTACTACTACTACCACTACTTCTATGACTGCTACTACTATTACTACTACACCTACTATGACTACAACTACTACTATGACTGCTACTACTACTACTACTATGACTGCTACTACTATTACTAGTACTACCACTACTATTACTACTACTACTACCACTACTACTACTATTACTACTACTATGACTGCTACTACTATTACTACTACACCTACTATGACTACAACTACTACTACAACTATGACTGCTGCTGCTGCTGCTACTGCTACTACTATTACTACCACTACTTCTATGACTGCTACTACTATTACTACTACACCTACTATGACTACAACTACTACTATGACTGCTGCTACTACTACTACTACTACTACTGCTACTACTATTACTAGTACTACCACTACTATTACTATTACTACTACCACTACTACTACTATTACTACTACCACTACTTCTATGACTGCTACTACTACTACTATGACTGCTACTACTATTACTACTACACCTACTATGACTACAACTACTACTACAACTATGACTGCTGCTGCTGCTGCTACTGCTACTACTACTACTACTACTATTACTACCACTACTTCTATGACTGCTACTACTATTACTACTACACCTACTATGACTACAACTACTACTATGACTGCTGCTACTACTACTACTACTACTACTACTACTATGACTGCTACTACTATTACTAGTACTACCACTACTATTACTACTACTACTACCACTACTACTACTATTACTACTACCACTACTTCTATGACTGCTACTACTACTACTATGACTACTACTACTATTACTACTACATCTACTATGACTACAACTACTACTACAAGTATGACTGCTGCTGCTGCTGCTACTACTACGACTACTACGACTACCATGACCACCACGACGACCAACACCACCACGACCACGACCACGACCACGACCACGACCACGACCACGACCACGACCACCACGACCACCACCTCCACTACTACTAACAAAGACCAGTGAAAACAAAGGGCAAACACAGGGCTTAAATATGACCATCTGGAAGAAGAGGAACAGGTGAAAACAATCAGGGGCGGAGTCACAAACCAAAGGGGCAGGACTAGGGATACCAAAACAAAGAAGCACATGGACAAAAGGTAAACAAAAAGCACATGGGGGGGTGGGAGGAGCCAAGCACGACACCATAATTGTTTTCTTTTTGGTTTTTTGGGGGGTTTTTTTGCTTTTTTTGCAAATAAATGCTCATTCCATGCCCTGGAATGGACTGGAGACCTGTCCAGTGTGTATCCTGCCTTCCACCCAATGACTGCTGGGATAGGCTCCAGCTCCCCACGTGACCCAGAAGGATAAGTGGCTTAGAAGATGCATGTTTACCACTCTCTTACATAGCCTCTCCTTTTAATAATTTTTAATAAAACGTAATAATCATTTGCGGACTAAGACACAAACTGATCCTGTTTTGGAAGTATATTTTTTTGCCATTTGTTTTGCAAACCCATAACTGTGCAACAGTACAGAGCATTCATTGTCATATTTTAAACATATTGCACTATATGTTTTGAATGAGAGACACATCTGAACTGCAGGCAGGCCAGTCTTGCACCCACACTCTCTGTACACAGCCATGCTGTTGTAATGTGTAGAATGTTTCTTAGTGTTGTCATGTTGAAATAAGAATAGACGTCCCTGAAAAAGATGTTGTCTAAAAGGCAGTGCATGTTGCTCCAAAATATATTCAGTGTTAAAGGTGCTTTAACAGATATGCAAGTTCCCCACAAATACACCCTCATACTGTAACAGAGAACACAGAGAACCCAACCTTCATTTCCATGAGCAATCTGAACCGTGGACTTGTCAGACCATTTCAGATGAGCTTGAGCCCAGAGAAGTTAGCAGTGTTTTTGGACACTGTTGACACATTGCTTCTGCTATGCATAGTACAGTCTCAACTTGCATTTGTGGACACAGTAATGGACAGTGTTTACTGACAAAATAACAGTGTTCATGGGACCAGGTGGTCATAGACGTCAGAGAAACATGCCGATTTTGAATGCAGTGCCATCTGAGTGGTCAAAGGTCACAAGCATTCAGTTGTGGTTTTCGGCTTTTACACACAGACATTTTTCAGGATTCCTTGAATATTTTCATATCATGTGATGTAGAGGATGAAATACCTAAAATCCCAGGCTGAGGAACTTATTTTTAAACTGTTGGATTTTTTGCTGCTGCATCTCGACCCATCATTCCTCATAAAAGGCTCAGTCTTTCCAGGATGCCCCTTTTTACCCAAGCACGATTGCATGACCTGCTTTTTGAACATGAAGAACATATGAAATGTTCCTAGTCTTAAATTGCCCTGTCCCATCTTTTTTGGAATGGGTTGCAACATCAAATTCAGAATTAATTCATACTGATAAAAAGTAATGCAGTTAATAAGATAAAACGTTAAATATATTGTCATTGAACAGTTTTTGTTCAAATATAGGTCAAAGTAGATTTATACATAACTGCTGTCTGTTTTTATTTGGATTTTACCTACTGTCCCATTTCTTTTGAAATTGGTTTGTATTAGGCTATTATTATTACTACTGCTACTCTTACTACTCCCACTAGTACTATTACTACTACTTCTAATTATAATAATAATAATATTAGTAATAAAAAGAAGAAGAAGAAGAAGAACAACAACAGCAGCAACAATAATAACTAGAAAGGGAAAGTTCATGAAAAAGCCAGTTAATTTAGTTAAAATGT